>NC_143566.1:91178484-91481515 GCF_054136105.1 Typopeltis vanoorti
AACTGGCATGGAAGGTTAGAGAAAGTTGCATTAACTAACATCCACCACATAAATAAGAGAAATAATGAGGTGTGTGTTTGTATATGTGTGTGTGTTTATATTTCATGAGTTCTCACCATTTTAAAAGAAAATTTCCCAATTAAAGGCAACAGAACGACATCTAACACTTAAAGTGCAAGTGGAAGACACAAGAACAGAGTCTCTAAAAGAGATATGTCTAATAAAGAGTGGAAAAATTTAAAGTAAAAAAAAAAAGTAACAAATAGGTTCACAGACACAATGACTGATACCCACAGAAAAAGTTACTTGCATCTAGAAGATAATAGTAAGAATAAAGTGATTCATACAACTTCCCAAAATTTCACAGAGAGAGGGCACCACAGATATTGGAAATCCAAGAAGTAGCATCAACTGAGTGTGTATCTGCACTTCTGCCATTGCACAGTGTGGTGGCATCTACCTGTATGATATTTTGTCACATTCCATGTTCAAGAGTAGATGGTGATCACTTCCCGTCCACCTCCACGTACCATGAGTACTCTTTCTAAGCCCTCTGTAAGAACTTCTAAAAATTCCATATCTAATATGCATTAAGAAATCAGGTATGATATTTGCAGGTCGGAACAAAATATATATAATAGTTTAGAGAAATTTATAAACAATAAATATTACTGAGGAGAACTAATTAAATTATTATTATTACCAGGGAGCCAGGGACTTATCAAAGCAGGCCAAATATCATGCACACCAACTGTTCATACCATTTCCTGATCACGCTGCTTACACTCACCACCTCTAAAGACAAGCTATTCCATTCCCACACTTCTGAGAGAAATATCTAACTTTTGCTCCTTTTTGATTGCATTCATTCTCGATTTTCATGGCTGCCTCCTCATCCTCTCCTTCCTTATCCTCCAAAAAATTAAAAATTCTATCTACAGTTTACTACTGCCTGCAGTCCACAATTCTCAATCTGTCCTCATAATCTACATTCCAATATCATCATTAACAGTCTCCTTTCTACTCTCTCCATAATATCTGCATTACCTAGGACACAAGGAGACTGGATCTGCACACACAGTAGTCCAGATGAAGTTGTATCAAAATCTTATAAAGAGGTAAAACGACATTCTTGATAGTTAATATTTGGTCCTTTTCACTAAATAAGATACATTATATTGGATTTATTGGGCCATGGTTTAGATAAAACATATGTACATAATCGTCGACAAGTTTCACCAGCTGGGGTCTGTCTGGCTTTATCAAGACAGATAAGGTTATACTAACATTAAATGCTAACAAAAGAATGCAGTAACAACTTAAAAAAACAATTAAACAAATTGAAGAGCACTCGTGACATCAAAAGCATAAAGCGTGGAGACTTAGTCATTGTTATTAAACCGCATTTTATAATTTTTTGCATAATTGAGTTCTGCTAAACATAATGAATTAAGTTTTTCCAAATATCTTTTAATATTATGCCTTGGTTCCTATTGAGGTTGTCTCCTGTCCATAGTACTACTGCAGCTCATTTAAAGGTTCTACATCTGTAATTCTCTTCAATGTATGGCATTAAGCTGTTGTCCCAATCTGTGGAATGGTTTGAAATTGAGAAATGATGTGCTAATCCTGACGTGTCTATTCTGTTATTATTTACATCACCGACCTGTTCCTTCTTTCGAATTTCTAGACTTCGTGAAGTTTGGCCTATGTAAGTCAGTCCACATGAACACGGCATGCTGTAAACCCCTGCGTATTTGTAGAAAGTGATGCTGTCCTTAGGAGATCTTAATAAGTGCTGTGTAGTTAAAATAGGTTTAAAAGCAACTCCGATGTTAAAAAGCTTCATGATTCTTGCTATTTTGATGGAGACTGAGCCTGCATAAGGTATGACAATGGATAATACGTAGAATGAGGAGAGTATAATGTTACATTTAGGAAAATTGAACTGATAGCCATTTTCATATGCTCACAATTAAACATATTCAAATCATTCTGCAAGTCACATTCCTAATTATTCTGTCTGCATTCAAATCATCAGCAAACAGTGTAGATCACTTGTCAAAATCCTTCCTACTGCCATTAATGTAAATATTGAATAATGACTGGTAGAAGGGACCTATCAATGGACCGATACCTGATCCCTAAGGTACAGTGATGGTAACCTTAAATCTTGAAGACTTGTCCTCCACTGAATCCACCACTTTCTGACATTCTGTAATCTTATGAACTGTAATCTTATCCAAGCTTACAGTTCATAATCCAATCATATATCATTCATATTATGCAATAGCCATGTTTTATCTTATTATTATCATGATTATTAACATCTGACCTCCATGGAGTCAGAGACTCATCATGGGAGGTACACACTATTGCACACAATGCTCATCCAACCGTGCTTTAAAATGATTCAATGTGTCTACATTCACAACACACTCAGGCAATGCATTCCACTCACCACCCACTTTCCATGTAAAGAACTTTATACCCACACCCTCTTTATACAGTTTCCAGCAATGGCCTCTTGTTCTACCCCCCCCCCCCCCCCCACTCTCCCATTCTATGAAAAAGCTCTTCCATGTCAACCTGATGACAGCCCCTGACTAGATTATATGTCTCAATCATATCCCCCCCCCCTTTCTTCTATTCACGAGGCTTTCCAACTTACATTCTCTCAATCTGTCCATGTACACCAGATTCCAAACACCACTGGACCCTTTCCAACATATCCTCATCATCACGAAAACATGGCAATTAAATCTGTACACAATAATCCATATGAGACCTGATTTAAGGATGAAGAATTAAAATAGTTTTTAATCATTTCCCACTTTTTATACTCCATTAAATCTCCAACATGATGTCTTCCCAGCATTTAAGCCTCAACACGGATGTCAAATGATTTGTTTTAATTGGGATATTTCAAATGTCAAGTTATCCTGTTTATTATTATCAACATCAATGCTGCAATGCTTCTGCTCAGTTGGACAAAGGTTCACTTCACTGGTACCTATGTTAATTTGTACTTTTGACTCCACTTTTTCTTTGATGAGTTTTTTTTTTGCTGCCACTCTTAAGATTATCTTATACTAACAACATTTAACAATATTTCTACAAATATATTACTACATGTCCTAAATACAATAAATCCACTAGAAACTAACTACAATAATACATTGTAGTTAGATAATATACCAATTAATCTGATAATGATGATAATGATAACATTACACTCACCAACTTTACTAGTGGTTATCCACTAGGCTAACTGCACAGTTAGCCTAGTGGCTATGCACTTATGCAACTATACGCCTGGGGAAGGAGTGTTCTAGGTTTGATTCCTGTCAACGATGTGAGGAACTTGAGGATCTTTCTCAGCCATAGCCAAGTTAGCCAGTCTTGGGTGTGGACAGCAGGGTTTTTCCTCCAGCTTATCTGGGGTTTTTCATCCCACAAGCAGGCAAACCAGCCCAGTGAACACATAGGCTACAGTCATAGGATATAGTAATCCCTCATTAGGAGGGCTCAACCAGTCCTAAGGGGCAGTCAAGGAATGGGGGAACCCCACATGAATAAATAAAAAAACTCACTCACTATAGTTTTTTTTTCTCCCCAATTTGTTTTTCCCTAGTACTTCTAATTCATGTGTTAGTGCAAAAAGAATTTAAAAAAATGAATACATTGTGAGAACAGCAGGAAAGTAATATCAAAATTAAAAAGGATACAGTTTTCATCTCCAGATGAAATTCTGGGTGGGCCAGGTAAATTGATAACCACTAGCTGAGCTTCATGAGATTTGCTTACAATTACTTCATTTAACCTTACAGCAGTATGCATCCGTCGCACATTGGCTTCATCTCTGGAAAAAAATTAATAATTTTTATTAAGAATGCAAACTATTGTTATAAATCAGAATCAAGGACGTGTTTGTTGTTTATTAAGAAAAAAGTATAGAGATGCTTATTCTTCATTACCAATTCCCATTTAAATTTTTATTTTATTTACCCTATGGTGATGCCTGAGGTGGGGGAGGTATGAGTAGTGGTATGTGGAAGGTACTACTGAAGCTATATTATGGCAAGGAGACTGGTCTACTGTATGTGCATCATTTCTAAGAATCTATCTCCTCTCACTGTGTGTCCCTTGCAATTTAAATAAATCTCCCTCAAAAATTAAGTTAACTGAAAATGACAAATCAAAAATATACAAAACATGTCAAAATCCCTAACGGGATAAAACATCATCCATTTTAACAAGTGGCATAAATGCTACTATAAATCATCACAAACATTTAGTGAAGACCTCCTAATTCTTGACAAAACCCAGAGCAGCTACAACAACCACAATTCATCACTGTTGAAATTACAGCTGCACGATTCTTCTACCACAAGGGTTGCATGTGCATTCTTCTGTTGCAATTACTACTCTCTAAATTCTGCAAATCACTTTGATTCACTTTCTTATATCTGAAGATTAGCTTTCTGCAATCCAACTATCCAAATAATAAAGTCATCTTCCTTTTTCTAACACCACTCTTCAAGATGGATGAGGTGTAGAAGTATCTGCAATAAGTAATGATCTACAAATACCGTATTTCCCCGAAAATAAGATCAGGTATTATATGAATTTTTGCTCCAAAAGACGCAGTAGGGCTTATTTTCTTATTTTTTTCATGTACAACAATCTACATTTATTCATTTATTCATGAAGATCCGTATTAGACACAATCATGCTTGTTTGTTATTCGTGCGTTGTGTCTGTACTCCGATTGGTCATTCGGCTATAAGTCTCGAGTTCATCTGTTTACATAGGCATTTACCTCTCGTCCAAAGGATATTTGGACAAGAGGTAAATACCGCTTGGGTATTTACAAATACTTAATTATACTTTATATTATCATTTATTTTAAGTATTAATGTCAATAATATTATTTATTTATATTTAATTATATATTAATATTATTATTTTATAATTTAATACATCCGTCGTGTGTTACAACGGATGTACTACATGCGTCCATCTGGCTTATGATCTTAACTGGGGCTTATTTTTAGGGTAGGGCTTATATTACGAGCATCCCGAAAAATCATGCTAGGACTTATTTTCCGGTTAAGTCTTATTTTCAGGGAAATACGGTACCTGCTAACCTTCTCCATTCTCCCAATATCCTTGATCTAACCAGTTTTTCTTCCAGAAAAACAATAGAAGTCACTTTTCCTCTCAGTGACTGAGATCATAATATTGTACAAGTTTCCTCTCACAGAACACTGTCTCAACCATGATTGGTACTGCAAAATATCATACCAAGGTGGGGGAAGAGGTGCACCCTTCAGAACTGTCAATCTTCCTCTTCATGATCAGACTACTGCTTTTTGTCTTTCTATTCCAATACACTTGCTCTGATGAAAACATTCTACCCAGAATTCTTGTTCACGTTCCAAGTTTTGGTGTAACAAAAGGTGTATCAAAGACATTTCAAGAAATATTCAGCATACTACAGCTGGCTTGCAGCATGAGCTCCAGTTTACTCAACCTATGCTGAAGAATGAAATAAATGCAAAACAACCATCAAACTGAAATCTCTCTCTTGTTCAAATGGAAGCAACGTCTTTTGCTATATTGCAAAGTCCATTAAATCCAATAACTTCCATCTCTCTCTCTCTCTCTCTTATCCAGATGACACCACTGTTACAACACCAAAAAAAAAAGCTGACCTTGTAAGGCAAATTGTCTGCTACCATACCAGAAATGTACATCAAAGGCATCTTGTGGTTTTTGGTAGAAAGACATCTAAAAAATAGTAAAAAACTTAGACACTAAAAATTGATCTAACCCGATGGCACCTCTTCAGCTGTGGTCAAATGTACAGAAGTAACACCTATCCTATATTATTGTTATTATTATAATAAGGCATCTCCATGGAGTCTGAAGACTCATTGTGGAAGATGCAATCTATCCACATAATCTATCATACCTCTCCTTGAACCCATTAAAAAAAAAAGGACTCACAACTGACTCTGGCAACCCATTTCACTCATTCACAACTCTCCAAGCAAAGAATCTAGTCCTCACAACCCTCTTAACCACCTTTATTCAGCTTCCAGGGATGACCTCTTCTTATGACCCCTTTAGCCAAATGCTGAAATATTTCCACTGCATCAATCCTATCAAACCCTTTAAGTAACTTAAATGTTTCTATCATATACCCTCTTTTTCTCCTATCAATGAACTTCTGCAATCCACACACCTCAATCAATCCTCATAGGGAACACTCTACAGACAACTCACCATCTTGGTTGCTCACCTCTGAATCTTCTGCACTGCTTTCTCATCCCAAAGAAACCCAGGAGACCGGGCCTGAGCAAAGTAATCCAGATGTAGACATATTAAGGTCTTGTAAAGAGGAATAACAACTTCCTTATGAGTATCTGTACTTGTTAATGTGTTCTTCAATAGCCAAATAATCTTATGGGTTACCATAGCAACCTTAGTAATATGTTCTGAATTTTAATTCTCTGTCTAGCACCCACCCCTAAATCTCTCGCTTCATCTATTTCACACATCTTGCAATGTATTTATCTCAAAATGCATGACTTCGCTCTCTACATTAAACTGACACCATTATCTTTTGTCCTTACTGAGAGTCCATTTAAATCATCCTGCAAGATCTCCAAAATCACCTTGATTAACTATTGATTAACTAATATATCGAGAGGGCGCTAGTGGGTCAAGCGCTACGAATGTGCTTTGAAGAGCTCCTGATTCAGATAAGTTTTACTAGGAATAATTAAGTATATATGCGTAATTGTTTAAGTAAGAGCGGCTGTAAACGTTGTACGCTACCGATATTATTAGTGTGGGGTTTTTTTTCTTGCTTAAACTAAATACGAAAACGTTAATATTAGACCTAGTAACCTGCAGAGAGAAAAAAATGGCGGCTGCATTGTCATTCCATGATTTTAATTTGGATTTCAGTAGGTTCGTTAAGTGTGAGGTCTGTTATATGTATTCCTTCGATTACATAAATGATTTGTGGATGTTTAGTGCGGATGGAAGAAGGGTGTGTGCGAAATGTGACCTGAACGAGGAATTGATGAATGCGAATATGAAGTTGATAACAGAAAGTGCTAGTACCGATTGTGTCGTGAGTGCACGTTTGAAAGAGGATGGCGGGAAAGACAGGCGAAAAAATGTTAAAAAATCAGGAAAAAAGAAAAAGAGCGATTTGACAACCGTAACGGATGTTAAAAGGGACGAAAGTGAGGCGGAAAGAAACGAAATTGAGAGAACGAATGAAAGTAGAAATGGCGTGGTGCAGAAATCGCAAGTAAAAAAAATCGAAAGAATGAATGATTGCGAAAAAAGAATGACTGATGGCGAAAGTTGGACGCATGTTGGAACGAAAGTACTGAACCAAAGAAAGATGAATGACAGTAAAAGTGAGAAGAATGATAGCGAAAGTTGGACGCATGTTAGTCCGAAAGTACGGAAACAAAGAAAGATATGTGAGAGTGAAAGTGAGAAGAATGACAGTGAAAGTTGGACGTATGTTGGACCGAAAGTACGGAAACAAAGAAGGATGAATGAGAGGGAAAGTGAGAAGAGAGGGTCGAGAGTTAGAAAGTTAGAAAGATTTAATGATAGAGTGAATGTGTCGCGAGGTTCAGAAGGTGAATTGGATTGGATGAAGCAAGAAATGAAATGGATGCGGAATGAAATTAAGAGAATGCAGGTCAAAACTATTAAAATAAATCATGATGGCATGAAAGAGTTAACAAAAGATGAGCGAGTGGCATTGTATGGTGACTCCATTATTAAAGGTGTGCTAGAGGATAAAATGCACAAGGTATGTTTTCCAGGCGGTAAAATGAGTAGAGTGATTGAGGCATTGAATATGAGGCGGGAACGAGCAAAAGAGTTAATTGTATTAATTGGTACGAATGATTTGAGAGAGAACAAGGAGCATGTCAGAATGAATGTCAGGAGACTGCTTGGAAAGATAAAGGAGAATAGTGTGACAGGAAGGGTGGTCAGTGTGTTGCCTAGGTATGATTGTGGTGAAATGAGGCGGAGAGCAAGGATTATGAATGATATTCTGGCTGAAATGTGTGAGGAGATGGGAGTACAGTTTGTTAATGTGTGGAATGAGTTTGAGGGACGAAGTGAGCTGTATGGGAGCGATGGACTGCATTTGAGTGGTTATGGTGTGAGTCGCTTGGAGAGACTGCTGCTGGAAGGTAGAGAAGTGAATAGAGAGAATGAATCAGATCGAGAGGGGAGTGATGTGGAAGAGCAGGAGAGTAAGACAGGAGAGATTGAAGGAGTGGAAATGAATGTGGAAGTGAGTGGTATGAGTATAGATAATGAGAGAATGGGTGTGCAAGAGGAACAGGGAAACGGGGAGGCTCAGGGTGGACAGGGATACACAGCGTGAGAAAGGTGGATGCTCCAAGAGGAGGTGAGAGAATGTGTAGGCAGGAAAGTAATGGGATGATCAGGGAACAAAAGGAAACAGATGGAATTGCAAAGGGTTCTAAAATGAAGAAGCAGAAAGGGAAATGGCCCCAGTCCAGCATGGAGAGATCACATCGAGTGAGTGGTATCAGTGGAACTAGCTGTAGATCCAGAAATGAGTTGTTGTGTTTGTATACCAATGCTAGAAGTATAAGAAACAAGGCGGATGAAATGGTTGCACTAATTGCGTCTGTGCACCCAGAGATTGTCGGAATAAGTGAGACATGGTTAGATGAGGATGACATCCTGACAGGAATAGAGATGGAAAGGTATGATGTGTTTCGTGAGGATAGAAGGGGTAAAAAGGGAGGGGGAGTGCTATTGATGATAGAGAAAGAGTTATGTCCATACAAGGTAGAGATGCAAGGGGGAAATGGGGCCAGTGGTTTTGAGGCAGTATGGTGTGAGATAGAGGTGAATAGATTCAAATACTTGGTGGGATGTTGTTATAGACCTGGTAATGTGGATGGTGGTGATAGTGAAATGTATAGTCAAATAAGCCAAGCAAATAAGAAAAGGATGATCATTATGGGTGATTTTAATTATGGCAATATAGATTGGAATGAAGAGATAGCAACTGGAAATAAAGAAAATGAGTTTCTTGAGTTTTTGAGGGATAACTACCTCAGACAGTATGTAACAGAGGGCACAAGAGGATTAAGGGTCTTGGATTTGGTCATCTCATCGGAGGATGTAATTATCAATGAGGTATCAAATCATCCACCAATTGGCGAAAGTGACCATGAGGTGATTACTTGGGTGGTTGCCAGCAGTGCAAGGACCCCTGTGAAAAAAGGGTATATGTGGAACTACAAGGGGGGTGATTATGAAGAGCTCAGGAGACAGCTTGCAGGTGTAGCATGGAATGAGGAGTTAGCTGGAAAAGAGATCAATGCAGCTTGGGGGATTTTCAAAAAATATTTAGTGGATGCAATGTCTAAATGTATACCACGGGTGAGAAGGTTAAATAAGTTAGGTGTGAGATGGATGAATAAAGAGATTAAGCATGCAATACAGAGAAAAAGGGCATTGTGGAGGCAGCATAAGAGAAGTGGAAGTAACCAATTTCATGAGTTCTACAAAGACCAGGCAAGGAGAGTGACTTGGTTGGTGAGAGTAGCTAAAGAGAGGTATGAACAGCAGTTAGCTAATGAAGCTAAAAAGAATCCTAGGGAGTTCTTTCGATATGTAGCCAGCAAAAGAAAGAATGATTATGGAAGGATGACATTGATTGGAGGAAATGGTATAAAGACAGCTGTTGCAGAATGTGTGGTGGAGATACTTAATGAGCAGTTCATAAAGATCTTTCAATCTTGTGAATGCGACTTCATGGAGAGATTAAGAGCAGTTGATGATGGGGAGGAGAGACTGACTGTAAGTGAGCAAGAGGTGTTTGGGGAGTTGAGTAAACTAGATGTAAATAAGGCTGTGGGACTTGATAATATATCACCGCGTATTCTGAAGGAATGTGCCAGAGAGTTGACACCTGCCTTGACATATTTTTTTAATACGAGTCTTGCACTTGGTCAAGTCCCTAAAGAGTGGAAGGAGGGCAAGATTGTGCCACTTCATAAAGGAGGTGATCGAACTCAAGCATCAAACTATAGGCCTATCTGTGTGTCAGGTGTTGTGGTTAAGTTGTTGGAGAAGCTTGTGAGAACTAGGATCCAGAGTTGGGTTGACAACAATGGTATAATCTTTGATGGACAGCATGGATTTGCTAAAGGGAGGTCGTGTTTTAGTAATCTACTTACTTATTACAATAAAGTGACTGCTTCCTTGGACAGAGGAGAAGGATACACAGTAATATACTTGGATTTCGCAAAAGCTTTTGATAGAGTGCCTCATGATAAGTTGACAGTCAAACTAGAGCAGATGGGGTTGGATATTAGATTAGTGCATTGGATTGGAGACTGGCTATCTGATAGGTATCAACAAGTTGTGTATGGGGGTGCAATATCCAGGAAAAGGAAAGTCACTAGTGGAGTGCCTCAGGGATCTGTTTTAGGGCCATTACTATTTAACTTGTATATTAATGATATTGGTGAAGATTTGGATGGAGATATTTAGTTGTTTGCAGATGATGCAAAGTTGGGACGAACCATAAAGAGTAGTGAAGATGTTGTGGCCTTGCAAGAAGACTTGAATAAATTGAGTGATTGGGCAAGCAAATGGGGATGTGAGTTCAATGTTGCAAAATGTAAGGTTTTAAAATTTGGAAAACAAAGATGGGATGCAGAATTTATGCTTGGTGAAAATATATTGTTGGAAGTAGAGGAAATAAGAGATCTGGGAGTGATAGTGGATAAGGATCTAAAATTTAGGGGTCACATCGCCAAAATTGTGAAGACAACACAAAGACTTCTGGGAATGATGAGGAGGACACTGACATGTAGAAGTAGGGAGATTCTTGTTCCATTGTATAAGGCTTTGATTAGGCCACACATGGACTATTGTGCCCAGATTTGGTCACCTGGTTTTCAGAAGGATGAAGAGATGTTGGAAAGGGTCCAAAGGCGACTGACTAAGGTAGTTTCTGACCTCTGGAATGTCGAGTATGAGGAAAGATTGAAAAGATGTAATTTGCAGAGACTAGTGGAGAGAAGGAAGAGGGGAGATATGATAGAGACCTACAAGTTGGTAAGGGGTTGCTATAGGATCAATGGTGGAGAAGTTCTACAGCGAATAGTGGGAGATCAGGGGAGAACCAGAGGTCATCCCTGGAAACTGTATAAAGAGGGTGTGAGTAGGGGAGTGAGAGGCAGGTTTTTTTCGTGCAGAGTTGTGAATGATTGGAATGCCTTGCCTGAGAGTGTGGTGTCTGCAGGGAGTTTGAATGTGTTTAAGACCCGGTATGATGAGATGTGTGTGAGATAAAAGGACCTCCTAGATGAGTCTTTGACTCCATGAGGTCTTGTTTAATAATAATAATAATAATAACTATTACTCTACCTAACTACTTTTTGATATCTGTCTAGCAGCCACCCTCTTATCCACATAACCAGGGTCATATCCATCCCCATTTGTTCTAATTTGCATAACAGAGTTTTATGTGGTATTCTGTGAAATGCCTCTGCAAAATCATCATGTAGCCATTTCTTTTATCCAACTCAGCTGTTCATCATCATCATCAACAACCATGGGTCCAATGCCCGTAGGTGTCTGCTGCCATCTTGATATGATTCTTCCATTGCATTTTGTTTTGTGCAAGATGACTCAATTTGTGTATAGAGTTTCCGCACCATTTAACGATGTCATCACCCCATTCTCGGTTTGGTCTTCCTCTTTTGTTCTTTCCTTCAATCATTCCAAACAGCAATGTTTTTAATTTTCTCTCATCATTCATTCTACATATATAGCCAAATAGACGTAGTTTCCTTTTGATTATTTTCTGGATCAGGTTTTCTTTTGGTTGTATTCGTCTGTAGATTTCCTCATTGTTCACTTTCTGTGTCCAGCTGTTACTCTATTAGAAAAAGTTAGTAAATTACTAAGCCATGACTGACTCTTCACAAAGCCATGTTGACCCTCATACAGTATCATATTTTTATCTACCCATTCTTGAATTCTCTTTTTAACCAATTTATCTAGTACTTTTACCACCACACTTGAGATAATGATTGGTGTATAATTCACTACTGCAGTCTTAGAACCTCCCTTACGCAAGGGAATTATTTTGCCCTCTTTTCACTCGCTTGAAACTCTACCAGAACTGAGACTAAAACTAAGAGTCTAGCCAGAGGCACTACCAGTTGCACATTCTCACAAAACCTAAGGTGATATCCCATCTAATCCCATAGCTGTATTTACATTGAGATTCTGCAATATCCTAAGAACCTCCAATTCATCCACCTCTGTTTCTGCATTGCTGTCTGTCACATATGTTAAAACAATAACTTCACTTGGATGATATACCCTTTCAAAGTGATCACTCACTAACTCAACTATTTTATCATGACCATCATCACTCAATTAAGGTTAATTTTTCATAGTCATTCTTCCTCTTACTTGCCACCTAATGAAAGAACTCTTTGGGAGTTCCTTTGGCCTGCTCAGCTAAATTCTTCTCATAATCTGATTTTGCCTTCCTTGCCATGCTGGTCACCTTTCTTGAATGAGCCTTGTACTGTTTATGAGTTTGCTGGTCACCTTTTTTCTTATATATCCTCCACATCATTTTCTTCCTCTGCAGCTCATGCTTAATGATATTACTCATCCATCTAACTCCTACTTGATTAATCTTCCTTACCTTAGGTATACAATTCAATATTGCTTCCTCTAGATGACCCTTAACTATCTCCCATTCACTAACATCATTACCCTGCAGTGTTTTATGCCATGGTACAGATTTAAGCTTTCTTCTAAGCTTGTCATAATCACCTGCCTTGCAGTTTCACACATACCCCTTCTTGACAGAATATTTCTCATGTTTTACAATTTCCTAAGTCAAGACCACATAGTCACCAATCAGAGGCAATGTAGCTTGGTTATGTATAGGTCTTCTGATCCTATGACCTGGTCAAATACTCTCCACTCCTATCGCCTCCATTACATGCCATCTCAGCTATTTATTTCTCTGCCACTGTATTAATTCTATTTTCTTCCAGCCATGTGATCTTTCTTCCCTCCAGTCTATATCTCCATAGTTGAAGTCCCCTATAATAATCACTTACCTGACCTGTACTCATTGTAGTAATTTGAATGGATATCTTCCAGATCATCAATGGAACTACCTTGCCTATAGCAACAACCAAGCATGTAATTTGTCTTACTGGCTTTGATTTCACACATTTTCTCTCTTTACAATAAAGTTCTGTTTACTCTTTACAATGTTTTATACTCAGCTTTATACTCAATTTTTATAAAATTTGCTCCCAAACATTTGGAGCAAATTTTATTATAATAATAATAATAATAAAATTTGCTCCCAATGCTTGGAAGCAAATTTTATTATTATTATTATTATTATCAGAGACCTCCCGGGAGTCAAGGACTCATTGAGAGAGGACATGCATCACTAGATATCATACCTTCTCTAAACTCATTCACTCTAGATGCACTAACCACTTCAACAGGCAAATTGCTATACTCACTCAGTGCTCAATGTGAGAAAAATCTAACCCTCACCTATTTCTTAACCACATACAAACTTCACTTCCATGGATGCTTCCCTTTATCTCTCTCTACTTTGCATAAAATGAAAAATTTCATCAACTGATATCCTAAAACACAATTTCAGAAGTTTATGGACTGATATGTATCACATCATATCAGTCCTCTTTTTCCTATTGTATACAGTCCACATACTTCCAATGTGTCCTCATGATCTACATTCCATAACCCTGGTATCATCTCTGTAACTCTTTTTTGCAGCTTTTCCTAAGGTGCATAATTCTACTCTTTTGCATGATGAGATATCTTAGTAGCATATTATATTAGGGGGATTATGCTTGGAGAAACTAATGAGGTTAGGGATTTTTGAGTTATGATGGACAGCAGTTGGAAATTCAGTGGTCAAAACTGCAAATACAACTCAGAGGATAATTGTGATGTTGAAAAGAACATGGACATCTAAGAATAAGGAAGTCATATTTTACAAGGCCTTGATATGACTGCACCTGGAGAGATTTGGTTCTTGGATTCTGAGGAAAAGCTGCAAAGAAGAGTTACAAAGATGATACTAGGGTTATGGAATGTTGATCATAAGAACAGATTGGAAGTATGTGGACTGTAGACAACAGGAGAAAGAGGACTGATATGATACAATGGACAGCAGTTGGAAGTTCAGTGGTCAAAACTGCAAATACAACTCAGAGGATAATTGTGATACATCATGAAAATTATGGAAACAACTACTACGTTAGAGTAAAACTATAGTTTAATATTAACCAAAATAATCACTCGACATTTCGACCTTCACATTAAGGTCATCATCTGGTGTATACACATATATACAAAGAAACAAGCAGCACTACAATCTACATGGCATGCTCAAGTTACTGGTCAACTGTTATAACTATTGGCCTGATCTCTGGTGGAAAAAAAAAAAAAACTTACTACATCGAAGCTAGAGTACTAATATTATTATTGTTATCTATTTTAATTTTGTAACTTAATAGGGTTACAAAATTAAATTAAGCTGGAGAGTAACATGTTTGCAAAAAAGGAAAAAATTAATAAATAGTAAATAAAAATAAAATATTATTTATATAAGTATATATATAAATTACAACCAACTGGTATGGATAGTGGCCAATAAAAGCTGAAAAATTGCTTAGTGTTCTAAAGTCAGGGTTTGCTGGAAACTAAGTGGGCTGATTGTGTACCATTCAAATTTTTGGGATTTTTATGCCACCATTATTGTTAAGATTAGGGCAGTTAATCAAAATTTCACAGGCTTCTTTAAATTTCTATTCATACCAGGTTTTTGTAAAGGTTTCTGCTTTTGTGACGGTCGAAACATCAAGTGTTTATTTTGGTTTATATTAGCTAAAGTTTTACTCTAACACGACAGTTGTTTCCATAATTTTCATGATACATTCTGATCACCATGTAAGCATGAAGGAAAGGATAATTGTGATATTGAAAAATTATCCATTATCATTTGCCCAAGCTTACAGCTGATTCAAAATATTCTGTAAATGTTATATATCAGTAGCGCCCCTGTTACCCTGCCAATCTTTGCATCATCAGCAAACAAGTGAATATCTCCTGTCAGGTCTTTCTCAATATAATTAACATATACAGATTAAACAATGGTCCAAGGCCTGATCTTTGGGGTACAACATGGGACACCATGAATCTGGAAAATTCATAATCACAACATACTATTTGCTGAGACCTGTCCATCAATCGCCCACTCATCTAGTCAATACTTTATGTTCAATCTCATATTCTCCAGTTCCTGCAAAAGCCTTTTAAGAGCCTTTAAATCCAACAGCATTATAGTGTAAACAACAAAATTACACGAAACCACAGTAATTAATTTTAATGAAATGAAAGTACAGATATTTCATACTGAAAATAACACTACATTATCAGTGCGTAGAAAACAAGCAAATCAAAGAAACAGGAATACAAGGTACATACAACAGTTGGTGTAAAAGCGTGTCGTGTAGCAGTCTATCAGAAGCCTTTGCAAAATCCAAGTACACCACTGTATATATGCATCTCCCCTGTACAAGATATTTGTCACCTTGTTATAGTACATAATACTGTGGGATAAAAATGGGAATAGAGTGACTGATGCAGCGGACATAGTAGAATTGTTCAATGAATACTTTATTGGAGTATTTTATCCTGGAGAAGTCAGTTTTAATGCTAGAGGGATAGGGCAGGTTCAAGGTTTAGAGGTACAGGAGGAGAGTGTGTTTCAAATACTGAGTACTCTGGATGTCAGTAAAGCTGTGGGACTAGATGGTATTTCACCATGAATTTTGAGAGAATGTGCTAGGGAACTGACAGTCCCTTTGACCTGGCTTTTCAATGAAAGTCTGGCTGCCGGAAAAGTGCCCATGGAATGGAAGGAAGGTAAGATAGTGCCATTACATAAGGGCAGTAGCAGACTGGAAGTGTCTAATTATAGACCAGTTTATGTGTCATCAGTAGTTAGTAAGAACTTGGAGAAAGTAGTGAAGGAGCGTATACAGCATTGGGCAGATGAGGGTAATGTTATCTGTGAGAGTCAACATGGATTTGTGAAGGGGTGCTCTTGTTTTAGCAATATGTTAGAATTTTATGATAAAGTTACAAGAGCATTAGAATGAGGGAAAGGCATATATTGCAATTTTCTTAGACTTAGCGAAGGCATTTGACAGGGTGCCACATGATAAGCTGATATTTAAGATGCAGCACATGGGTTTGGATGTCAGATTGGTCAACTGGATTCAGGATTGGCTGTTCAATAGGTATCAGAGAGTTGTGTATGGTGGGGCAGTTTCAAGGAAGCAGAGGGTTACAAGTGGGATCCCACAGGGCTTAGTACTGGGACCTATATTGTTTAACCTTTCATATATCAATGACATTGTCAGTGGATTGCAAGGGGATATTCAGTTGTTTGCAGATGATGCGAAGCTGGGAAGGATTATTAGTAATAGTGCAGAAGTGGCAGCCCTGCAAGAGGATTTGAATAAGCTAGATAGATGGGCAAATGAATGGGAGTATCGGTTTAATGCAGCAAAATGTAAGGTCTTGAGGTTTGGGAAACATCGATGGGATGCTGCATTCTCTATGGGAGGAGTTATACTGGAGGAAGTAGGGGAGACAAGAGATCTGGGGTTGATGATTGATAGAAACCTGAAATTCAAGGGACATATTGCAAAGGTGGTGAAGGTAACACAAAGGATTGCTGCAATAATGAGAAGGACACTGACCTGCAGAGATAAAACAGTTATCATTCCGTTGTATAAGACCCTGATCAGACCACACTTGGACTGTTGTTCTCAGATTTGGTCCCCAGGATTTCAAGGGGATAAATTAACTGTGGAAAGGGTACAAAGGCGGATAACAAAGATGGTTTCAGGACTGTACAATGATAGTTATGAGGATCGGCTGAGGGAATGTGGACTGCAGAGTTTGGTGGGTAGAAGAAGGAGAGGTGATATGATTGAGATTTTTAAACTGTTGAGAGGTGGTTACAGGGTTGACACTGGGGAGTTCTTTCACTTGGCTGAACAGTGGGAAGGAGTGATGACAAGAGGTCATCCTTGGAAGTTACGAAAGAAAACTGTGAGCAAGAGGGTGAGGATTGGTTTCTTTGCATGGAATGTGGTTGAACCATAGAATGCATTGCCTGATGGAGTGGTGAGAGCAAGAACGGTCAATGAGTTCAAGGAGTGGTATGATAGACTTTGTGTTTCTTAGTTAGGAAGGACCTCCCATGATGAGTCTTTTGACTCCATGGAGGCTTGAATAATAATAATAAGTAGGTTAATGAAACATGATCTCCCTTTAACAAACCCATGCTGATAACCACAGAGAATAATGCTGTTATCAACCCATTTCTGTATCATACTTCTCATCAATCTCTCCAATACATTCACCACAACTCCAGATATACAGACTGGCCTATAATTTGAAGTTACAGCCTTATCACCACCACGTGTGATTCTGCAAGATTTAAGGTAACCAGTGGTGTACTACAAGGATCAGTGCTTGGTCCACTGTTATTCAATCTGTAAATGAATGATATTGGAAGGGATTTGAAAAGCAACATACAGCTATTTGCTGATGATGCAAAGATAGGTAGTTAATCAGGAATGCTGCTGATATGCAGTACTTGCAGAATGATTTAAATAGGCAGCTGGAATTGTGGGCATAGGAAAATGATGTCAGTTCGATGTCAGTAAATGTAAAGTCATTCACTTTGACATAATTAGATATCCAATGTCGTATTATACTGATGGGATTATGCTAGAAGAAACTGATGAGGCTAGGGATCTTGGAGTGTTAGTAAATGGGAAGTTGAAATTCAGGGGCCATGTAGCAAAGATCGCAAATACAACAGAAAAGATAATTGCAATGCTGAAATGAATGTTCGCATATAAAGAATGTTATTTTGCCTCTTTTCAATGCCTTGATAAGACCTCACTTGGACTATTATGCGCAGGTCTGGTCTCCTGGTTTCCATTATGATTCTGATATAGTGGAGAGAGAGTGCAAAAGAGAGTGCAAAAAATTATATCAGGATTGTGAAATAATGATTATGAAGCCAGATTGAGAATTTGTAGACTGCAGACACTAGCAAACAGGAGAAAGAGGGGGTGATATGATTGAGACTTATAAACTTCAGAAAGGATCATACAGGATTTCAGTTGATTGAATTTTTCAATTTATGGAGGGTGGGAAAAGGACAAGAGGGCATCCTTGGAAGCTGAGAATGAATTCTGCTGAGAAGGGGGTGAGGGCTAGCTTTTTCTCTCATGGGGTGGTGCATGATTGGAATGGATTGTCATGGATATTGTGAGTTCAAGCAGTGTGAATGAATTCAAGAAAACGTATGATAGCAGGTGTGTGGCCTCCTTTGATGAGTCCCTGACTCCCTGGAGGTCTCTCTTAATAATAATAATAACAATAATTTATGCAGTGGAACAATTTTATCCTCCTTCCACTCCCTTGGAGCCTGTGCTGTTGTAAGACTTTTATTAGACAGGTATGCCAATTCCTGGAATCCCTAAGATGCGTGGTGATATGTTATCAAATCCTATTGCCTTATTGACATCAAGCTTATTTATTTCCTCAAATACCTCCTGCTCACCCACAATTAAGCTATCCTCTCCTATGTCCTCATTTAAGTTCCTCATGATTCCACCCTGATCAGGATGAAACACCCTTATAAATTGATCACTGCATACCTCACCAATGTCTTCTGCAGCAGTTGCCATTCTACCACTTTCATTCATTCATTAACATCATCTTACCATAATCATTCTTCCTTCTACTTGCCACATATCTAAAAAAACTCTAAGGTTTTTCTTTGCCTGATTTGCCAATTTCTGCTCATACTCTACTTTTGATGTCCTTATTAACTGAGTCATCCTCTTGCCTTATAATAAATTTAGTTTAATCCTTTATCCAAGTGTAAGCAAACATAGCATTATACATGTCTGCAAGGAGATGTGCTTTGCATTATGGAAGATACTGAGACAAGGAGTGATGAGAGCTTGGTCCACCTTTACTACGAGTTGTCTCAGTCCTGAAGATATTTCAGGCGCAAACTTTGTTTGCTTACACTTGGATAAAAGATTAAACTAAATTTATTACAGTCTAACCAAGTGAAAAATAAACTTCCAACATCCTCTTGTCTTGTTTTTTATATATGAATTTATTTTAACCATTTGAAAGAAAGAGAAAATATACTAAGGAAATTAAAAAAAAGTTTGACTGCCCTATACATAAGAAGAAGAATGACAAAACAGTTTATGGAAATTATTGCGGTATTTCTGTTGTTACTATTATTAACAACAGAAATTTGAGGTCTGATATTTGGATATCAGACCTCAAAGGAGTCAAAATACTCATCACGGGAGGCAATGTTACACACAAAGCCCATCAAACTCTGCTTTAAACACAATCAATGTATCTGCATTCACCACAATGTCAGGCATTCCACTGACCAACCTCTCTTCATTAAAGAACTTACTCTTTATGCCCTTGCTCACACCCTCCTTATGCAACTTCTAGGTATATCCCTTTGTTCTACCCCCTTCCTATATTCTATGAAAAATTTTGTCCACATTAATCTGGTAACAACCCTGTACCAAGGAACAATAATCTTAATCACATCTCTCTTCCTCCTATTCACAAGGCTTTGCATGTTATATTCACATGTTATGTACAACACGCAAAGTATTTATCTCTATTTTAAAGATGATTAAACCCATTTATGGAGACATTAACTGGTGCGTACCAAAGAGGTTTTCAGAAAACACACTTCCTCAACTGATCAGATATGTGTAGTTAAACAATCACCCTTGCCCGTGACCTGGTTAATTAATTGACATGGTCACGGGCAATCAACAATAAATTAGTCAACATGGATTTGTGAAAGGGCGCTCTTGATTTAGCAATATGCTAGCCTTTTATAATAAAGTTACAAGAACATTAGATGAGGGAAAGGCATATACTGCAATTTTCTTAGACTTAGCGAAGGCATTTGACAGGGTGCCACATGATAAGCTGATATTTAAGTTGCATCACATGGGTCTGGATGTCAGATTGGTCAACTGGATTCAGGATTGGCTGTCTGATAGGTATCAGAGAGTTGTGTATGGTGGAGAAGTTTCAAGGAGACAGAGGGTTAAAAGTGGGGTCACACAGGGCTCAGTACTAGGATCTATATTGTTTAACTTTTATATCAATGACCTGCAAGGGGATATTCAGTTGTTTGCAGATGATGTGAAGCTGGGAAGGATTATTAGTAACAGTGCAGATGTGGCAGCCCTGCAAGAGGATTTGAATAAGCTAGATAGATGGGCAAATGAATGGGAGTATCGGTTTAATGCAGCAAAATGTAAGGTCTTGAGGTTTGGGAAACATCGATGGGATGCTGCATTCTCTATGGGAGGAGTTATACTGGAGGAAGTAGGGGAGACAAGAGATCTGGGGTTGATGATTGATAGAAACCTGAAATTCAAGGGACATATTGCAAAGGTGGTGAAGGTAACACAAAGGATTGCTGCAATAATGAGAAGGACACTGACCTGCAGAGATAAAACAGTTATCATTCCGTTGTATAAGACCCTGATCAGACCACACTTGGACTGTTGTTCTCAGATTTGGTCCCCAGGATTTCAAGGGGATAAATTAACTGTGGAAAGGGTACAAAGGCGGATAACAAAGATGGTTTCAGGACTGTACAAGCATAGTTATGTGGATCGGCTGAGGGAATGTGGACTGCAGAGTTTGGTGGGTAGAAGAAGGAGAGGTGATATGATTGAGACTTTTAAACTGTTGAGAGGTGGTTACAGGGTTGACACTGCGGAGTTCTTTCGCTTGGTTGAACAGCGCGAAGGAGTGATTACAAGAGGCCATCCCTGGAAGTTACGAAAGGAAACTGTGAGCAAGAGGGTGAGGAGTGGTTTCGTTTCTTTGCGTGGAGGGTGGTTAAACCGTGGCCTCTCACCACTCCATCAGGCAATGCCTGATGGAGTGGTGAGAGTGAGAACAGTCATTGAGTTTAAGGAGTGGTATGGTAAACTTTGTGTTTCTTAAGGGGGACCTCTCCTCGATGAATCTTGACAGACTTTATGTTCTTAGGAAGGACCTCCCATGATGAGTCTTTTGACTCCATGGAGGCCTGAATAATAATAATAATAATAATAATGAAAGTCTTGCAATGAGTAGGATTCCTAAGGAGTGGAAAGAAGGCAAAATAGTACCACTCCACAAGCATAGTTCTAAGACAAAAGTCTTCAACTATAGGCTAGTCTGTATAATTGTGGTTATGATCAAGGTGTTAGATTGGTAAGGAATAGAATACAGGATTGGGCTGATCAACATAGCATTCTTTATATGGTCAGCATGGATTTGTAAAGGGTAGGTCCTATATTAGTAATTTACTTGCGTTTTCTGATAAGATAATAAGTGTGTTAGATAAGGGAGATTCATATACAGTGATATTCTTGAACCTTGCAAATGCATTTGACAGATTACCACAGACCAACCTCTCTTCCATAAGTTGATAAGTTGGTGTAGAAGCTTCAGAGGATGGGAATAGATAGTATATTGGTTAGATGGATCAGACATTGTCTCTCTGAACGATACTAGCAGGTTGTATATGATGCAGCAGTGTCTCAAAAAAGGAGGGTGACCAGTGGCATTCCCCAGGGTTCTGTTCTTGGGTCCCTGCTGTTTAACTTGTTTGTAAAGATATATCATGTGGACTGACTGGGGATCTTCAGTAATTTTCTGATGATGCAAAGTTGGGAAAACTTATAAGTAGTACTGTTGATGTTAATTCCCTTCAGGAAGATTTGAATGGGCTTTTTACTTGGACAAAGGAGTGTTGCAGTTTTAATATCAATAAGTGCAAGGTGTTGCATTTTGGAGTGCAGAAATATAAGGCTGTGTACTATATCAGTGATGCTGAACTGCAGGAAGTGGATGAGATTAGAGATTTGGGAGTGATGGTTGACAGTGGACTGAAGTTTAGAGGGCATATGGCTAGTGTTGCAATGGCTGCATATTGTAGTACTGCTTGATAAGAAGTACTCTAACATATAGGGATAAGGAAGTGGTTGTGCCACTGTATAAGGCACTGGTCAGACTAAACTTGGAGTACTGTGCTCATATCTAGTCACCAGGTTTTCAATTTGATGTGGAGACAATGGAGAGGGTCCAGAGATGAGTGACTAAGACAATGTTGGGACTTTGGAGTGTTGGCCATGAATAAATGTGGATTGCAGAGTTTGGTGGATATGAGGAAAAGAAGTGATATGATAGAGACATTTAAGTTAGTGAGAGGATTTTATCAGATTAATCCAGAGGGGATTATAAAAAGAGTAGAAGGTGAGTGGAAAATAAACAGGGGTCATCCCTAGAAATTATGTAAAAGTGTGGTGAAGATGGGTATGAGGAGTAGATTTTTTACATGGAGAATTGTCAGTGAATGGAACTCATTACCAGAATGTGTTGTTAATATAAGGAGTTGGGATAACAAGCAGTTCTACAGGGTGTTCGGGATAAATTTGACAGTTTCGTAAGGAAAAAGAAAATCTTCTTTGTATCTATTAAATTTAATGAATTGACAAAAAAACATTACAGGCAAGTTAATTACAATACTATCAACAAGATTTACTCAAAATAACCACCATTAGCATCGATCACAGCTTCAATTCTGCTTCGGAACCTCGAACAAGCTGATGCTACAGTCTCCCTGGGAAGGGCCGCAAAAACTGTTTTAATTTTATCCATTAACTGGGCTTTTGTATTACTGGAAGTGCGATTGGTGTCTTTTTCAACTGCGCCCCATACAAAATAATCCATGGGGTTAAGGTCTGGGGAGTTTGGAGGCCAAACATTTGGACTGGCGAAGTCGTAGAAATTTTCAGACAACCATTTTTGACTTTTCCCAAAGGTGTGGCAAGGGGCCGAATCCTGCTGCCATACATACGGCCTACCATTGGCTACCCTTGTTATCCAGGGCTTGACTACAGTTAGCAACTCCACGAACAAAGCCCGAATTCCAATGCCAGGGTTCTTCAACACCTGTTCCTGCAGATTTGCGAGGAATTCTGCTGTACGAACGCAATCAGATCGTCTGCTAGGGATCTTTCTTCTTGCTACATCCTCGTAGTCACCATTGCAAGTCTCTAGTTCATGCCTGATTGTTTTTACTGTATTCAGGGAGCATTGGGCAGCAGTCGTAATATCCTTATTTTGATGGCGGGCACGAATCATCATGATACAAGTTATTCTCTTCCATGATTCAGGTGGGTTCCAGCTATCCATCCTTTCTGACATCTTGTATATGAATGAAGAAGGGTCCAAACTTTTAAATGAAGAGAAGTGTGTGTTAATACATGTAACTTACGGAAAAATATAATTAATTATAAATATGTCAAATTTATCCCGAACACCCTGTATATGATCAATATGGTGTCAGTTGAACAAATCTCCCAAGATGAGTCTACCTACTCCATGAAGGATGTAATAATAACAATAATAATGATGATTGGGATGTATTGCCTAAGAGAGTGGTGAGTATAGAGAATGTGAATGCATTTAAAAGAAGTTAGATATGTGAAGAGCCAAAGGCTTCAATTCGGCGACATATAACTTGTTTAAGTTAAGGGATATTACATCCCATATAGTTTCTTAGCCGAATAAGAAACTCAAAGAGTTTCATGCCGAATATAGTTCTGATCGCTACAAACTTGATATTAACTAGGTCTGGCTACTCACTGATGAGACCTCAATAAAGGTCGAAACCGGTCTGGGTAGTGACCTTCTCTCATAATGTGAACAAAAATACAGTTCCTAGGAGCTAAGTTCACATTATGGGCAAATATCAAGAATAGTGATCGGAGCTCGCTCCACTTCTACCACGAGTTGCCCCAGCTTGCACTACCCTTGGGATCAGTGCTGCAGTATCCAGGTATTTGCTTACGCTTGGAATCGCCGAACTTTATATAAGTTTCTACTATATTCGGCATGAAACTCTTTGAGTTTCTTATTCGGCTAAGAAACTATATGGGATGTAATATCCCTTAACTTAAACAAATTTAAAAGAAGTTTTGATAAAGATGTGCATGTGACAAAAGAGCCTCCACAGCTCAGTCAGTATAGATGAAGCCCTATAGTTGGAGAGACCTGGATTTGATTCATGTCAGTGGCGTGAAGAACCTTTACTTGGTCTCTTTTGACTAAAAGTGAGTTAACTGGTCTCATGTGAATGTAGGGGGTTTTTGTCACCTGGAAACTCGGGTTTTTTTGTCCTCCAGAACAGGCAAACAGGTCCTGTGAACACAGACATAGGACACCTCCAGGAAGAATGAGTAACCAACCTATTCCATAGCATCTCGGTTCCGAATACCTACATGGTAAAATGTGTAGATCTATGAGAGCGTAAATTAGGATAGGATAGGATGCGACAAAGGAATCTTCCAGAATTAGTCTTCTGATTATATTAAGTTCTGATGATAATAATAATAATTATAATAACAGGTGGTGTAATAATAATAATAATTAGAGAAGTGTTTGGAATTAGGTGTAAACATTCATCAGATTTTTCTGATTTCCAAAAAGTATATAACAGCATTAATACCAGAAAATTATAAGAGATTATGGAATACCAGACTCACATGGTTAATGATGGAAAATTCAAAAGCATGAGTTGAAATACAAAATGATTTAACAGATCCCTTTCCAATAATCCTAGAAGTTGCAAATGAAAGTATGAGTAAAAGGGTAAAAAGTAAGTTTTTTATATGGCGAGTGGTAGAAGCATGAAATACACTGCCTGAGAGGGTGGTGAACATGCAGACAGTGGATAAGTTTAAGGAGTGGTATGATATACATTGCATTGACCTCCCATGATAAGTCTTGTGACTCCATGGAAGTCAGGAAATAATAAATAATAATCTGATCATTGCTAGTAAATGCAAAAAACATTCTAATAAACAAATCACTGCACATTGTCACATATCAGATAACATTAACATCATGTCAAGCAAACAGAAAGCAGAAGAAACATATATAGAATTAGAAAAATCATTGCATGAGATAGGACTAAAAATAATCAAGAGAAAACTAAAATAATGAATAATACCATGCAGAATCAGTTAATTGATAAAAGTATGACAAACAATGAAATAGAAAAAGTGAAACAATTTAAATATTTATTATTATTATTATTACAGGTATCTCCATGGGATCAGCAGACTCATCGCGGGAGACCAAAACCATCAAAACAATATCTATCATATCTCTTCTTGAATTCATTTAGAATGAGCACAAGGAATGACCTCTCCATCATTGATCCTATAACAACCCCTTAATAACTTGTAGGTCTCTATCATTATCTCCCCTCTTCCTCCTGTCCACCATACTCTGCAAGCTGCATCTTCTCAATCTTTCCTCATACTCAACATTCCAGAGGTTAGAAACTACTTAGTCAGTCACCTCTGGACCCTTTCCAACATCCTTCTCAAAACCAGGTGACCAAATCTGGGCACAATAGTCCATGTGTGGCCTAATCAAAGCCTTATATAATGGAACAAGAATCTCCCTACTTCTACAAGTCAGGTGTCCTCCACATCATTCCCAGAAGCCTTTGTGTAGTCTTCACAATTTTGGCTATGTATCCCCTAAATTACAGATCCTTATCCACCGTCACCCCCAGATCTCTTATTTCTTATACCTCCGACAATATATATCCTCACCAAACATAAATTCTGTATCCCATTTTTGTTTTCCAAATTTTAAAAACTTACATTTTGCAACATTGAACTCGCATCCCCCCATTCCTGTGCCCAATCACTCAATTTATTCAAGTCTTCTTGTAAGGCCACAACATCTTCTCTACTCTTCATGGTTCATCCCAACTTTGGATCATCTGCAAACAACTGAATATCTCCATCCAAATCTTCACCAATATCATTAATATACAACTTAAACAGCAATGGCCCTAAAACAGACCCCTGAGGCACACCACTAGTAACTTTCCTTTTCCTGAATATTGCTCCCCCATACACAACTTGTTGATACCTATCAGATAGCCAGTCTCCAATCCAATGCACCAATCTAATATCCAACCCATTTACTCTAGTTTGGCTTTCAACTTATCATGTGGTAATCTATCAAAAGCCTTTGCAATATCTAAGTATATTACTGTGTATCCTTCTCCTCTGTCCATGGAAGCAGATACCTTATTGTAATAAGTAAGTAGGTTACTAAAACATGACCTCCCTTTAGTAAATCCATAATGTCCATGAAAGATAACACAAGTGTTGTCAACCCAATTCTGGATCCTAGTTCTCACATGCTTCTACAACTTAACTACAACACCTGACACACAGATAGGCCTATAGTTTGATGCTTGAGTTCAATCACCTCCTTTATGAAGTGGCACAATCTTGCCCTCCTTCCACTCCTTAGGAACGTGACGGAGTGCAGGACTCGTATTAAAATAATATTTCAAGGCCGGTATCAACTCCCTGGCACATTCCATCAGAATATGTGGTGATATGTTATCAAGTCCCACAGCATTATTTACATCTTGTTTGCTCAACTCCCCCATATACCTCTTGCTCACTTACAGTCAGTCTCTCTTCCTAATCATCAACTGCTCTCAATCTTTCCACGAAGTCACATTCACAAGATTGAAAGACCTTTATGAACTGCTCATTAAGTATCTCCACTACACCTTCTGTGTCTTTATATCATTTTCTCCAATCAATGTCATCCTTCCATAATCATTCTTTCTTTTGCTGGCTACATATCGAAAGAACTCCTTAGGATTCTTTTTGGCTTCATTAGTTAACTACTGTTCATACCTCTCTTTAGCTACCCTCACCAACCAATTCACCACCTTGCCTGGTCTTTGCCTCATGGAATTGGTTATTTCCACTTCTCTTATGCTGTCTCCATAATGCCCTTTTTTTTCTGTATCACATGCTTAATCTCCTTATTCATCCATTTCATGCCTTATTTAACCTTCTCACCCTTGGAATACATTTAGACATTGCATCTACCAGATAGTTTTTGAAAATTCCCCAAGCTGCATTGATCTCTTTTCCGGCCAACTCCTCATTCCATGCTATACCTGCAAGTTGTCTCCTGAGCTCTTCATAATCTTTATGTTTCTACATGTTCCATCTTTTTTGCCTATCAGCTAAACTTTGTAACCTACATACTTTCAACTTATCCTCATAGGGAACATTCAAAGACCTATCACCAGCTTTTCTCTGAATTTTCTCTACCACCTCCTGATCCCTAAGAAACACAGGTGACTAAATCTGCGCACAGTAGTCGAGATGCAGCCAAATCATAGCCGTATAAACAGGGGATAATAACATTCCTATTTGGAAGCATGTTTTCAAACATCCAAGTAATTCTTTGTGCTATTTTACCAACTTTTTCAATATTCTGTCTGAACTTCAACTACCTCTGTCCACCATTATCCCTCAGGTCACTAGCCTCATCAATTTCCTGCAATCTAGTACCAGCAATGGGATATACAGTATGTAACCTTTTCAACTCAAAGTGCATAACCTTACATTTTGCAACATTAAATTGAAAATATTATCCTCTGGCCACAATGCCAATTTATTTAAATCATCCTATAGGATATCAAACATGACCTTTATCAACTATTACCCTCAGTAGTTTTGCATCATCAGCAAACAACTGAATTTCCTCTCTTAAATCTTTCCCTATATCATTGATATACAAATTAAAGAATAGTGGCCCTAGTACAGAGCCCTGAGGTATTCCATTAGTCACCATCATTCTCCTAGATTCCACTCCACCATACACTACTCTCTGGTGCATTGTCTGTGAGCCTCCCACCCTTATCCATGCAACTAGCTTCATACTTGTTCCTTTTGCTCTTACTTTTGTAAAAGTTTTCCATATGGTATTCTGTCAGATGCCTTTGCAAAATTCAGTAGCATCATGGTGTAGCCATTTCATTTATCCAAGTCTGCTGTCACTTTATTATAAAATCAGAAGTAGGAGAAAGGATGAGATGGCATATACAGTATCATATCCCTATCCACCCACTGTTGCATTTTACCTTTTAACCAACTTTTCCAATACTTTAATGACCACTTCTAATAATATTAACTGGTCTGTAGTATGCTACTTCTGTCTTGGAGCCACCTTTATGCAACGGTACTATCTTACCAATCTTTCCACTACCTTGGAACCTTGCCAGAGCAAAGACAAAGATTGAACAACCTCATTAGTGGCAATGCAAATTTTCTTGCACGTTCACATAGTACACAGCCTGATCTGCCAGCTAGTCCCACTGCTGTATTCACATTGATATTTCTCAATATGCTGAACACCTCCTGTTCATCTACCTCAATTCTGACATGCATCTCTGTCGCAATAGCAACTGTAAAATTTCCACCTTGATGATACACCTTTGCAAAATGGTCACTTAGCAACTTAACTATTTCTTTTGCATCTATCACCAGCATTGATTAAAGTCATCCTTCCATAGCCAATTTTTCTCATACTTGCTGCATAAAGAAAAAAAAATTGTTTTGGATTTATTTTGGCCTGCTTATCTAATTTTCTCTCTTAATCTCATTTGCCCTTTCTTACCATACTAGTCAGCCTTCTTTTTTGCACTTTGTCATTGCTTTAACGGACTGCTCATGAGTATGCTGGTTACCTTCCTCTTTATATTCTCTCCACAGTGTTTTCTTTCTTTTTTGAAACTCTTGCTTTATATCTCTACTCATCCACTAAATTCTCACTTGGTTTATCCTCCTGACTTTGGTATGCTGTCTGATACTGCTTCTCTGAAACAATACTTGACTACTTCACTATCACTTGACTTTACTAACATACTTTCCTTGTGGCTGCTCAAGGCATGGTGCTGTTCTGAGATGCCTCCTAAGTCTGTCATAATACCAGCTTTTAGCTCAACATAAACCCTTTCTTGACAAAGAATTCTACATGTTTTGTAATGTTAATGTTACATTAACTTTATAGAGAACTCACAGTATCTACTTTAATCAAGTTCAAAAAGTTGCAGTGGGCAGGACACATATTTTGTATCGAAGATGACAGTATTCTTAAGCAAATAGTAAAATTCTTGGTACAAGAGATCAGGAGGAAAACCAATAACACGATGGATGGATACCATTAGTGAAGACAGCAAAATCATATTACAATGCTCAGATTAGGGAAGTAAATTTCTGGACAGACAAAGAGGAGATAACAAAATCAGTAGACCAATCCTTGATTTGGACTATAGAACCATAAGAAGAAGATGTATTTGTTTGGTGAAGCCATGTTTTTTCATCTTGCCACTGGTTTGAAGCAAACAATACTGAGCTGAAATTTAAGCCATCAATATGATTAAAATGATGCAGTAGCCTCTTTTCACTAGAAATACTTCCAGGAACAGATGACCAAATTTTTTGTCATTGTAAAAGAGCATAATTGCTATCTTTCAGCTGATGCCATAATGTCCCAAGAATGGTTAGGAGAAATGATTTTTCCTGTCTGCAGCTTGCCAATTGACACTACTACTCATTTTCATGTAATTCATGTGGATACTCAGTCTCACTCATCTAGGGTGCAAACAGGGTGCTTGTACCATGAATGGATGGGGAGTCTCTGGCAATCAGAGCCAGATGAATTGAGATTCTCAACATACACACACACACACACACACACACACTGCAATTTCCCTCCACATTTATTCATGGGAGGGGAAACTGCACTCTTGTATCTTGATGTTGTCTTCATGTTGCTTGAGGAAGAGAATAATTTCTACTTATGCCTTTACAATAACTGTTTTATGGGAAGGAGTACTTTAAGGGGTGTCATTCAACAATGAAACATATGGATGTACTGTGATCTAGAGTTTTTACATGCAGTGTTTTAGAGGTTTTAGGATGCTCAGCTTCAGATTCCAAGAGTCTTAACATTTGTTTAGGTCATGCTAGGTCTTAGTTCTTTTCATACTATTGCATTCACCTGCATTTATTTAAGTTCCAAAATTAAATAACTGGATACATACGGTTTTAATTTGAGCAGCTTCTCAAATGAATTGCTAGATTCAGATTTATTTACATCATTTTTGGCAGGGGATTCTTGATTTTGAGGAGTTGATTGATCAGGCTTTTCTGGTGATCCTTGTGTAGAAGATTTAGGAGTAGCAGAATGAGGCGAATTAGTAGAGGAGCCTTTGTCATCTCCGTTGCATTCTTCTTCCTCTTTTGTTACAGCATCACTTGTAACTTCCATCAGCTCGGTTTCTTGTGGAGGCATCTCAATAAACTGTACCTTTGTTGGGCGTACTTGAGGCTGATTTCGATGATCTGTTATGGACTGTACCTAGAAAGCCGATGAATGACAGTCATTATTTTATAAGTAACAGCAAGAGGCAATGAAACAACCAAATAAATCATGACAATATAAGTTATGTACATAATTTGCAAATTGAGTTCGTCAGAGCTTTTTTCTGAATTAGTAGCTGCAATTTTACTACTGGTCAGTTTTTCTGCTACCAGACAGTAGTCTCTAACACTAATGCTATATATTACTGTTTCACAATGTGATGGCCTCACACTGTGAAACAGTGTGAGGCCATCTCTGGAAACTGTAATAAGGAGGATGTGAACAATGGAGGGAAGAGAAGGTGTTTCTCCATAGTGAGTGGAATGTGTTGCTTGACAAGATGGTGAATGCATGTACTTGGAATGACTTTGTAGCACAGTTTGATGAGCTTTGTCTCTGTGACAGTGTGTATATCTCCCATGATGAGACATTTCATGGTGTAGAGATCAGGTGTTAATAATAATAATAATAAAACTGAAGTTGTGATCATTATAAATTAATAAATTGTGATCTTACAGGTGATAAGGTAAAGGTAATTTTGACAAAAAATATTGCATCAACCTGGAAAAGCAGTAACAATATTTCTACTTAGGATGTATGCTAATCAATCCAATGGATAAAAAAGTAAACAAAATTGCTGATGTATATTACATTGCTGCTTTTGGATCTTTAGTATGACTTCTATTGAAGTGTTCTTTGTATATGATACCATGTACATCCTGAGATGAGCATTTTGATTCCATGGAGGTCTAGTGTTGATAATAATAATAATTCATTCATTCATTCATTTCATATGGTGATTCAACAGCCATGAGCCCCATTTACAGGGAGGTACGGCACTACCTCAATCACCCCTTTTTTATCTGGGCTCGAGACCAGCATAGCCGACAATTCAGACCAATGGCTGGAGGGATTGTCTTAAATATTCCTGACTGTATCATGTGTGTTCACGGGGCCAGTTTGCCTGCTTGCGGGATGAAACCCCCAAATAAACTGGGGGAAAAACTCTGCTGTCCACGCCCAAGACCAGCTAACTTGGCTATGGCTGAGGAAAATCCTTAAGCTCCTCACGTCATTGACGGGAATTGAACCTAGGACACTCCTTCCCCAGGCATATGGTCGCGAAGGGCATAGCCACTAGGCTAACTGCGCAGACATAATAATAATAATTATAACACTTGTATATCTCCATGCAGTCAGAAGACACATTTTGGTATACCCACACTAACTTGTATAAGTAACAATACCTATCATATAATACCTCTCCTAAAGCTCATTCACTATCAGGGCACTCACATCTAATTCTGGCAATCCATTCCACTCCCTCACCATCTTTCCAAGCAAAAAAATCTGGTCAGCACACCATACCTAACCACACACACTTACACAACTTCTGGAGGTGATCTCTAGTTCTCTCTCTATTCATCATATGTTGAACAATTTCCTTTGTGTCAGCTTATAAAACCCTATCATGTCCCCTCCTTTCTGCCTATCAACTAAACTTTGCAAATCCACATGCAGGTTGTATTAAAGCTATTAATGGTTCTTATTGCTTTTTGAGTGGAAACGTTCCATGTTTCTCCATGATATAAGACAATAGCCTGAGAGGGTGCTTTGTAAAGCCTAATTTTTGTTTTCAAGGTAATGAGGGACAATTTCGATATATTTCTTAGATTTCCATGTTGATTGAGAGCTTTATATGTTCTTAATATTATGTCATTTACAGTATTATTTATATCTGAGCCTAAGTATTGGAAGTCTTCTACTTTTCTAAAGGTTGTTCTGTAATGATGGAACCTTGTACTATATTTGTGAGTATTTTAGTTTTATTTCAATTAACTGTCGATCCAAATATTTTTGCAGCTTGGCACAGTTTGTCAAAGTGTTGTTGCACCTTGGCTAAAGATGAGTCTATTAATAATATATCATCTGCATAGCTGAGGTTGTTAGCTATGCATCTAAAAAAAGACTAAATTACATATTTCACTGTGGGAGCATCCATCTAAATAAATTATATATATATATATATTTTTTTTTTTCAGTAAAAAAAGACCAAATATAAAATTAAAAATTTCTTATGGAGGAAAAAGTAAAATGTATTGCAGCCTGAGATGTCAATTTACTGATGCTGATTTACATCATTATGATAGCATTTATGTAATTTTATTATAATTTTCTTAAATATAATTACTCAAAATTGCACCTATGATCTTAAACTAGCTCTGCAAACAATAGCAGTGTGCAAGATGTCTTTACTATGGAGGAAAAGTGCAGTGATTTTCAAAAACGCATGTATTCAATAACTGAAACATGTCACCTTCTGATTTAGTTCAGATAAAAAATATTATCACACCTGTATGGATGTCGAAATGCACAGAACAGAAAAATAGTGAACGCTTAGAAGAATAAATATTCTTAAATGTTGCCCTTTCTCCCTAACTGTTCTTAAATATTTTGTTCTCGCTAATAACTATTCTAATTATTAATAGAATAGTTAATATGAATAATAAGAATATTTAAATTAGGGGAGTGAGAAGAAGGTTTTTTGCATGCAGAGTTGTGAATGATTGGAATGCCTTGCCTGAGAGCGTGGTGTCTGCAGAGAATTTAAGTGTGTTTAAGGTGTGGTATGATGAGCTGTGTGTATGATAAAAGGACCTCCCAGATGAGTCTTTGACTCCATGGGGTCTTGGGTAATAATAAATAGTTAACTATAAATATTAGTTGGATATAACTATTATCTCTAAATATTCCTAAATATATGTGCTCTTTCTCCCTAACCATCCTATCCCAGTTTTGTAACAACTAATATTCCATCTACAGAGCCTGTAGCAAGAAAGAATATTAATAACTTTATATGGAATAAATAATACCTAAAATATTTATTTTTTAGGTATTATTTATGGAATGAGATGAAATAAGATTTCAAATTTTCTTGCAAAGAATTTTCTCGCAATAAATTTTCATGCAATTAATTTTCGCTACACTGAATTGTCCATACACAGTCAATGAGAAGATTGTGCAGGAGGAATGGTGTGCAGTTTATAGATGTACACCATGAATTTGTATATTCAAAAAACACTTGAATATTTCAGATGGACTGCATCATGAGTCAGATCTTTGGAGAAACTGTTGCTCATTAAGAGGTTGGAAGTGCAAAATCAGGGAAACTAGAAGTATGAGGGGGCAGGGAAGTCGAGTGATGACTTATTTGTCTCAGGAGGTTATCACTCCTGAGACAAATGAGTGTCTCAGAAATGATTATGCAGTGCAAAGGATTACTTGGGTGCTGAAAACCACGCTAACAAGTAAATATTTGGTCACCTTACTTTCTTGGAGATCAGGAAGTGTGTAGAGCATGCAGAGATCAGTGACCAGCTGGTAACAGGTCTGTGAAATGCTTCCTATGAAGACAGGTTGAAGTATATTAACCACCTTATCAGCACAGATCCTCTCTCTCTCTCTCTCTCCATGAAAAATAACTCAACTGGCTCAAAACAGAGATGCCTGGAAAGCTACTTATAATAATTAACTTTTTCTTATTCCTATTTATTTAGTTTGTTTCCCTATTTACAAATTGTAAATAAACCATGATGATGATGAACAACAGACTAGACAGAGTACCCTCTCCCATCAATGAGCTGTGGATTCGAAACTCACAATAGGTATGGATGTTTGTAATTATTATTAGGTGAGAGATGAATTTCTTCATCTGAAAATACTGGAATTGAGGAAAGGTAAAGACGTATTGCAGCCGTTTACATCATTTAGAACATTATGATAGCATTTACGTAATTTTATTATAATTTTGTTTAACATAATTACTCAAAAGTGCACTTGTGATCTTAAACTAGCTCGGTAAACAATAACAGCGTACAACATATCTTTCCTATGTAGGAAAAGTGGCATCATTTTCAAAATACCCATGTATTCAATAACTGAAACACCTCATCTTCTGAATTAGTTCAGATAAAATGTGTGTCACAGCTGGATGGGTGTCTAAGTGCGCAGAAAAACAGTGAAAGGTTTGCAGAATAAATATTTTTAAATATGGTGCTGTCCTTTCTTCCTAAACTACCCTATTCCAGTTTTGTAAATATTAATATTCCATCAGCAGATCTGTAGTTATCTAAATAAAAAAGAATATTTACAATTTTTTACGATGAAACAGAAATTAGGAAACTCACCAATCAATAAAATATTACTTTCACTGTATAAGAATAAAAATATTATGCAAATATAATTAAAACTAAATAAATAATACATAAATACATAAAAGAAACCATATTTTGTGAAATTTATCTTGCACTGCATTTACTTTTCATATACCACTATCAATGCAATATCATTTCACTTTTCTAGCAAATAACATTTTCAGTGAATTTTTTCCATGATTAATAGTTCAAGTTATGAATTTTTCTATGGTGAATTTTCCTTGTGATGATTTTTCCTCACAATGAATTGTCTGAGACACGATGAATTGTCCATGAACTCTCATAGACTCATTAGTAATCGTAGCTCTTCTTAATTCAGTCCTCTCATACTGATGCAGCAGACACGCAGTTTTTACATTCTCACTCTTTTTTTTTTTTTTTTGCCTATATCAGCAAATCTTTCATATATATTTCTTTCATATTTCATAATATTCACATTCAGTGAATATATTTCATATATTCACTGCATATTTCTCACATTTCAAATCATTCATGCGAGCCAAAACAATCAATTCTTTCATTTCTCCCAAATGCAAACTAACAGCTTTTCTGTCATCCTTCATCTACGCACCTGGGAAACATCCTTTCATCACTTTTTTCATTAAATATACCTCTTATCATCAAATTTCCATACAACGTCTTCTTCCTACTCCCAGTTTCTCACACTTTCTTACTTTTCCCATTCACAATAATAATAATAATAATTTTTTTTTTTTTTGGAAACTGTTCGGAGTAAAATAAGTTGGGAATAGCAACCTGGGAATAGCAACCTCTATCCACAACCTGGGGATGTGCCAAGCACGTCCCCAGGTTGTGGATAGAGGAATGGCCTCTGGATACAGAGGTTAGCTGTGAATAAGCAGTCGTGGACAATGGGACAGCATCTATCAACAGGAAGTGGTGAGATAGACGGTGGCATGGCTATGTCTATAAAAAGCCACACATTTTTTCCAATGACAGGGATGAGACATGGCTAGATGTAACCACCCATTCAATAAGTTACAGCCCGCTGGAAGTTGGAGCTGCAACAACTTTCATCCTGAACAGCGGAAGATCGCCATAAGTGACAGCGATCTAAAGGATACTGTGGTAGGTGGACAATCATGAAGAATGAGAAACGGCTAGTACTGAGCCTCTTTAGAGGCTATTGCTGGACAAGGAAGGCAACGGGATACCACCTTGTTCTATTTTCCTTAGTAAGATAGGTATGGATGGACATTCTAAGAGATAGTAAAGCGCACAATGGCTCAATACTTGTGCACAGCAAGGGAAGAAGCAAGGCTTCCCAGGTTGTTAACCAGCGAAATCCTTGTACAAGTATTGAACCATTGTGCGCTTTACTATTTCTTAGAATGTTGAAGAGAGAAATAGATAGATTAAAAATAGCTATATTGGAAATTAGTGAGATGAGTTGGAATAGAACTGGAGACTTTTGGAGTGGTGATTACAGAATCATTTATTCAGGTGACGAGACGGCAAAAAATGGAGTCGCAGTGGTTCTCAATAAGGAATGGGGAAGAAGAATAATCAATTCAGTAAAATGTAGTAGCAGATTGATAATGATAAAACCAGAAGCAAAACCAACAAATATTATAATAAAACAAGCTTACATGCCTACTAGCAACCACATGATGATGAAGTTGAGAGAGTATATGTAGATATTGAGAATCTAATCAAGCTCATCAAAAATGAAGGTAATCTTATTGTCATGGGTGATTGGAATGCAATCATTGGTGAAGGCAGAGATGGTAGAGGGTGGGAAAGTATTGACTTGGATGCCGAAATGAAAGAGGAGATAGACTTTTGGAGTTCTGCCACCAATTCAATCTGATCATTACTAATACCTGGTATGAGGTACCAAAAAGAAGAAGGTATACTTGAAAAATGCCAGGGGATATAGGAAAGTACCAAACAGATTATATTATGGCAAGAAACAGATTTAAAAATCAAGTAAAATCATGCAAAGGTTACCTGGGAGCTGATGTTGACAGTGATCACAATTTGGTTTTATTGAAATGCAATCTGAAATTTAAAAAGCTGTCACCACCAAGGAAAAGGCCCAAATAGAACATAAATAACTGAAAACAGAGGAAAACCATAGAAACTATAAACATCAAACTGATGAAAGCATTAAAACTAGAGAGAGAGAAAAGAAAAATATAGAGGAAAAATGGACTCACTTGAAGGATACAATCATCAAGGCTGCCAATGACTGCATAGGATTAAGGAACAAGCAAATAAAAAAGCCATGGATCACCCAGGACATTATAAATCTAATAGATGAAAGAAGAAAATACAAAACCTCCCTAAATGAAGAAAGCAAAGACAGATATAAACATATAAAAAATATGATAAATAGAAAGTGTAAAGAAGCAAAAGAACAATGGTATACAGAGAAATGTAAAGAAATAGAAGATCTAACAAAGACTAAGAGAATCGATAAAGCTATTAACATTATAAAAGGAATAAGTCAGCAAAACAAGACAAGAAGTACAATTATCAAAAACAGGGGAACATACTTATAGGAAAAGATCTAGATGCCAAGGCTATAGAAGATAAAACAAGATTTGATGTGAAAGAAAATGGTCCAACTATATTAAAAGATGAATTTGAATGGGCATAAAATGAATTGTCGGCCAACAAGGCACCGGGTGTTGATAACATACCGTCAGAATTAATAAAATATTCAGGAAACATAACTAAGTCATACCTTTCAAGATCATAAAAGACATATATATGAAATGGGAGATCATTCCCAAAGAATTTACACAATGCTCTATCATACCTATTCCTAAAGTAAATAATGCAAACAAGTGTGAAAATCATCGAACAATAAGCTTAATGTCACATGCTTCGAAAATACTACTAAAAATTATACAAAAAAAAGACTAACAAAGAAGGTTGAAGAGTATATTAGCAATGACAAGTTTGGATTCAGGAAACAGCAGGGGACAAGAGAAGCAATCCTAGCTCTAAGAACAGCTATTGAAAGAAGATTTGAGAATCAAAATACTCTGATAGTCTTTCTTGACTTGGAGAAAGTCTTTGATAGTATTGACTGGAAATAAATGTTTCACCTCCTAAAAACAATAAAGGTAGATTGGAGAGATATAATAAGCCCTAATAGAAACAGCCAGCAATAAAACAAAAACTGCAACAGCAAGAATATGTAGAGGTGCAAGACAGGGGTGCTCTCTTTCACCCATACTGTTTAATCTCTACATTGAAGATGCAATAAATAAATTGAAAGAACTAATAGAAATGGGAATTAAGATAAATGGAATTGATATTAACTGGCTACAGTTTGCGGATGATATAGCAGTTATAGCTGATAACGAAGACAAACTGAAATCTGCCCTGACAAAGATGGAAAAAATTTTCACACAGTACAGTCTAAAAATTAATTATAAGAAAACAAAACTATTAATTACAAGTAAAGCAAATCCAATGAAAATAAACCTGGAAATAAATAATAACCTAATACAACAGGTAATAATAACCTAATACAATAATAATAACCTAATTAAATAATAACATAATACAATAGCCTCTTTTAAATATCTTGGAAGTCATCACAAAAGATGGAAGAAACCAATCAGATATTAAAGCTTGAATAATCTTGGCCAAAAAGCATTCTACAACAGAAGAAACATTTGCCAGAAGAACTTATCGCCCAGCTCAAAAAAAGGCTAGTGAAAGCATACATATGGAGCATTGCATTATATGGTTGTGAGGCCTGGACGCTAACAAAACAAGACACCAAAAAGTTGGAGGTATTTGAACTTTGGTGGTGGAGAAAGATGATGAAAATTAGTTGGACATAAAGAAAAAGTAATGAAGAAGTTCTAAATATAGTTCATGAAGAGTGGTCACTAATGAACCACATCAATAAGAGAAGAAAAAGCCTAATTAGACATCATCTGAGGCATGGCAGACTGATTATAGAAATAATGGAGGGGGACTGTAGAAGGAAAGAAGCCATGAGGCAGACCAAGAATTTCATATATAAATAACATAATGATGCTAACCAGTGCTAAGAGTTATGAAGAGATAAAAAGGAAGTCACAAGACGGGACGTTATGATGTGCTGCTATAACTAACCAATCTTTGGATTGGTGCACCAAAGAAGAAGAGGAAGGGATTAAGGAACATTTTCTGTAATTACATCTTCAATAATAATGATTGAAATGATTGAAGCATTATGCAATACCTGCATTTCAAAATCTACTGATATGCCAGTGACTTTATTTGATACAGAATTTGTGATATGTCATATTACAGAGTACAAAACTTTCTTTGGTAAAGGAAATCAAAGAAAGTATACAATTGTTTTTAAAAATGACAATGATTATGGTGTGTGTGTGTGTGTGTGTTTAATGCAGAGTCGAATTATATTTTTGATGAATGTTGGGTATAAAAGAATGGAAATTCTACCTCTCAGCTTAATATACACTACTTGTATACAAAATCATTGCAACTGCAATGAATTAATTGTTAATTAGTACATGCCTGCACATTTTTACTTTTATGGAGTTTCACATTCTGCATTTCCCTTTTCTCAAAGCATTGATCAATTAAAAAAACATCTTTGGCTGTAGAAAATAAAACATATGTGGTCAATGGCAGTTAATAAATATGTATTATATACAGTGATTCTTTGATACTACTGGAATTACATGAGCAAGAACTATCAATGATAATGATTGCTTTATTTTATTTCAGTGTTTTTGTGGATAATAGAGGATGATACTCATATAATCACACAATTAAGTTATTGCTTGTCAGTGATATATGTATTACCAGGTGAAGAAACCAACCCATTTTATGCAAAATACAATCTTTTGAAAAGTATTTTTTTTTTTAATGATTTGTAATAAGATAAATAACATGCTTTTGAAATTTTCTATACCACTACAAGTCATAAATACTAGTTTTAAGTGAAATTTCCACCAAAAGAATTGAGACTAGAATGACATATGTATTGATTTAATTTCCAGTAATGAGACCACATGCTTCTAAACATAAAACAGGTTTATTAAAATAAACAATATAACCCAAAAAGTTTTGTAAGTTGTCAGGCTTCATTATCAGGGATGCAAGCCTAGTATAAAAAGAGAAAAAATAAATAATTTACATGTAGCAGACGCTATCATAGTTCATAACTAGTACATATAAAAAAAAAAGTGACTAGAAAAAAAAAACATTGTATTAACTAATCTGTAAGTGAAGGAACAATGCTAGCAAATTCTGTGGCATAACATGCATCGTATACCAGTTCCATAGTTCAATAAGTGATGTGCCATTGTCCCTTTCCAAACCACTGATGGCCCACATTTGTTGTGCAGAAGGTCTGTCTTTTTTCTTCAACATCTTTTACATGTTCAGATATGCATCTCTCTCTCTCTTTCTGTCCTATTTGGCCTACATAACAAATGCCACAAGGGTAATGAATTTTGTATATGCCTGGTTTTTTTAAGGGAGGATGTGGAGGTTTTGATAGACATAAGAACCTCAAAATGTTATGCACTGGGAAAAAAAAAAACCACTTTCATGTTGTAATCGCAAAGCAATGTTGCAACTTTGTCTGTAACATTCTCGATCTAAGGTAATGTAATTGCATCTTTGGTATACTGTTTATTTGATGGAGCTGTTGAAGGTATATGAATAATTTTGTTATTCATATTTGGTTTGTATCCATTGAGGAAGGGGGGGGGAAGCATGCCTCAGAAATGCAGTTTTTCATTCCTTTTTTCTGATGTGGAAATGTTATAGGCTTTGTCCTGTAATGTTTTTTTATCATGCCTATCTTTTATAATTGATGGTGGTGTGAAGTGGCATGTAAGAATCTTCCAGTCACAGTTGGTTTTGTGTATACTTAAAAGATCAATCTTTTTAGTTCCTTTGATACTTCAAGAAGAATGTAAAGAAAGGTAATTTTCTATGATCTTCCAGTTCAAGAGTGAATTTTATGTTTGGGTGCAAACTGTCCAGATAATCTTTAAATTGAATTAAGACATTTGTTATTTCCGACCAAACAACAAGAATGCTGTTAATATATAACACAACCAAGTTTTTGGTTCTTTGTGATAATTTTCAATGGTATTCTTTTGATATGATATGTTATTTAGATCTGTTAGGGCTGGTGACAGGAAGGAATCCATGGTAAGTCCTTCTGGTTGTTCCCAACATTTATCCTGAAAATGTGAAGAAAGTGTTTTCTATGCAATGTTTGAATAACCTAACTGTGTCTGGCAGAAAATGCTTCTGAAATGGATCTGGTGTGTCATCCTTAGAGACGTTGGTGAACAGACTGAAAACATCAAAACTAGCAAGGATGCTTGAAGGCTCTATATTCAAATCCTTTACCCCTTTCAAAGTCTCAGAAACGTGAAGCCCCAGAAATGCTCTGCATCCCCACACAACATAGCAAACACCAATGTTTAATCCTACACCAAGCATTCATCTCCATTCGTCAAAAATCTAACAGTTGCAGAACTGGAAAATTGACACGTGTTATACCACAGAATGTGACAGCAACAACTAGAATTTGTTCTTTCGATTACAGATTAGTTAATACAATTGCTTTTTTCTGGTCATTTTGTTTACATGTACTAGTTTAAGTTCTGATAACATCTGCCATGTGTAATTTAAGTTTTTCTAGTCTTTTCATATGTTTTGTACCTATCTTGTAGTTTCACATATATCCTTTTTTCACAGAAGTTCTCATGACTGCTTATACGGTAGGTGATTACTTCATGGTCACTCTCACCAAGCATGGCAAGATTAGACGCTCCATTCACAGTCACATCTTCTGATGATATAACCAAATCTAACATTCTTAACTCTTATGTGCTCTCTGTTACATATTGTCTAAGACTGTTGTCCATTAAGAACTCAAGAAATTCATTCTTATTCCCTGATGCTATCTCTTCACTTCAATCAATGTTGCCATAATTGAAATCACCCATAACGATCACGTTTTGCTTTCTCACTAAGCCAACTGCCTATACATTTATTTGTCTTTATACTCCACATTCCCTTGCCTGTAGGAATACCAAACCAGATATTTCATTCTATCACCTTCTGTCTTGCACCATGCTGTCGCAAACGTACAGTCACATTTTTCCCTCTTAAATTTCAACCTTATGTGGATATAATGTCACTGCTACTATCAGCAGCACTCTCACTCTCTTTTTGTGCTTCCTATCATCACAAAAAACTTATCCTTCCATTTCTATTCCCTTCAAGAAATCATCCTCAATGTTTTAATTTTTATATCTGATCCACATACAAAAGGCCACAAAGACCTATAGAACAGTGATGTGTGCGGGCAAGAGGAATAGAAGAAAGGAGGAATCTGTTTACATTTTGCTTGAACAGCTGAGGGTTGTAATCTTTGGAGAAAGAGTAGGGGAGACTGTTTCAAAGGACAGAAATAGATGCAATGAAGATGATGTTGATTAGCAGTGGCTCTTGTTCTAATGATTCTGGAGGGCAGTGGAGGAATAATAGTAGCCAATTCAGGAGAGCACTGTCCATGAAAGTATCTGTAGAAGAGGAACTGAAGTCGGTATGTGTGAGAGAGGGATCATTAATTAGACAGATTAGCCTCTTCTGTATAGAATCAAGCAATCTTAGAGAGGATTTTGGTTCCCCATCCCAAATTAGGGAACAATATTCCATGGCTGGGTGGATTTGGGCTTTCTATAGAGTGTGGAGGTGTGAAGTAGTGTCTTGTGCGAAAAAGTACACCAAAAACTTGGTGTACTTTTTTGCACAAGCTATAATTGAAATGTGGTTGTGCTAGGAAAGATCATAGGTGCAGGTCAGTCCAAGAATAGAAATCTAATCGTGTTTGTTTATCTCAGTATTATTGAAGATAAGGGGGAAGGGATGCAAGCTCTTTCTTGTGAGAGATCAGACAAAACTGAGTTTTGGTAGCATTGAATTTTACAAGGATGTCCTTGCTCCATTGGGATATAGTTAGGAGATTTGAGTTCAGGTCACTGGTCATGGTAGATCTTAAGGATTCTAATACTTGAGAGCTATAAGGTTTGTCTAATGAAAAGGAGGAATGGAATATACTGTCATTGGCAAAGCTATGGATAGGATTGGAAGTCTGTGAGAGCAGGTCATTTATATACAAGAGGAAGAGAGTGGGTGAAAGAACAGAACCCTGGTATGCTCCTGCATTGGTCAGGAAATCTGAGGAGAGGAAAGCATCCACCATGACGTGTGGTGAGTGACCAGTAAAAAACATGGTGATCCAGTTGCAGAGGTTGGAAGGGATAAAATAGGATGGCAGTTTGTTAAGTAGGTCCTTGTGCAAAACTTGATTAAAGGCTTTGAAATGTCACGAACAACCACGTTAGTTTCTACAAAATTTTCCATGTCTTGAGTCCAGAGGTTGGTGGTGAAAGCAAGAAGATCAGTTGTAGATCACAAGGGGCAAAATCCATACTGCTGGTCACTGATTAGTTGATATGTCACTAACTGGTTCAAGAGTTGGTTGTTAATGACCTTCTCCATAATTTTAGAGAGAATAGAAGTGAGAGCGATTGGACAGTAGTTTGTTGGTTGAATTTTATCACCTTTCTTTGGGATGGGTTGGATATGGATCTGTATCCATGTTGTAGGGTAGATTGAAGAGGCAATACAGGATAGGTGTTAGTTCTGGAGCAAAATTTTTTAACACAATAGGTGGGATACCATCTGGACCAGATGCCTTGTTCGTGTTCAGGTTAAGGAGTCTTCAGATTTCTTTTTTGTTGGAAGACTATGGGTGACATGAAGGGAGCCATTCATGGAGTGAAGGGTACTTTGTCCAGGTCATCAAACTACAGTGCCATCTGGATGTGAGAGTGGTGGAAACATGGGTGGAAAGAAGTTGCATCCAATGGCCAGGGACCAAAACGAGTGATTGATGTTTGCATAGAAGGTGAGTTTGTGGCACTTAGCCCTTTCAAAGTCTGATGTGGACTTGATGATGATTCTTTTACAACCGTTGCAGGGTGCAGTACAGGCAGAGTGAGCAGCTAGAGTTATGGTCTTGAGCTATTTGTGGTAAGCAGAGGTTTTTTCATTTACAGCATTGCCACACTTTTTTGAGAACCAAGACTTGGATAGTGGCTGAGAATTTGGAGTGGAATAAGGGATGAAAGCATTCATTCCTGTGAGGATGATTTCTGTTATACAGTCTGAGCAGGTGTTTGTATCATCAGAAGAACTGAAGCAGTAGTTGGAAGTGAGAACGATTGGACAGTAGTTTGTTGGTTGACTTTTATCACTTTTCTTTGGGATGGGCTGGATATGGACCTGTTTCCATGTTGTACGGTAGATTGTAATCGAATAGGATAGATTGAAGAGGCAATAGAGGATAGGTGTTAGTTCTGGAGCACAATTTTTTAACACAATAGATGGGATACCATCTGGACCAGATGCCTTGTTTGTGTTCAGGTTAAGGATTCTTCAGATTTCTTTTTTTGTCAGATGACTATGGGTGACATGAAGTGAGTGGAGTGGAGGGTACTTTGTCCAGGTCATCAAACTACAGTGCCATCTGGATGTGAGAGTGGTGGAAACATGGTGGGAAGAAGTTGCATCCAATGGCCTTGGCAAGGGACCAAAAGGAGTGACTGACATTTGCATAGGAGATGAGTTTGTGGGAAGGAGGAACAGAAGTCAGGGAGGCCTTCCCAGTTGGTACCCTCGTAGTTCCAAAGGACATGAGACTGTGAACTGGTGGGTGAAGGTTGTTCAATGGCAAAACAGACATATGAGGTTATGATCCGAGTTGCCAAAAGGAGAACTGATAACTACAGCATACTCGGAAGAGGAGCATGTTAGGAAGACATCAAGTGTTTTTGGAAAATTGGGGGGGGGGGTAGTCAGGTAACCTGGCAGAAAGACTGATGAGATAGGTCATTTCTGATGGTGAACACTTCAGTATCCCTACCTGCTTGTTGACTGGTGAAACTGGAGAAGAGGAAACAATATGAGTTGTAGACACTGAAGTCCCCAAGAAGGATGACCTCACTATTGGGATACTTAGAATGCAGAAAGTCGAGCTTGAGAGAGAGAAAGTTGAAGAAGTCAGAGTGGTTGATGGCATTTGGAGAGCAATGGAGAGATCATATGAAAAGGGCAGGCTGATTTGTTAGGGAAATTTTGAGCTAAAGCAGATCAAACAATGGGGATTCAAGGATTTGCAGTCTCTAGCATGGTATGTCAGTTCTGATGAATGAATAAGTGCATCCCTTGTGGCAAAAAGAACTGTGTAATTTGTAGTTTTGGCAGCTGAGATGGGCAGTGGCTGTTGAGGTTCTGATAGGAATAGTAATTTTTGTTTAGATGATTATAGGTAGTGGTGCATATCATTTATATTGCTGTTTAGGCAATGGATGTTGATGAAGTGGATGTAAAAACTTTTTTTATTTAATACGAATTAATGTTAGTGGGTTGTTTGGTTGTATTTCTGCTGTTTTTTACGGTTGATTTCTTTTTTTTTTTTGAGGTTTTTTTAAACTATTTTTTGTTGGAGAATTTTTAAGATCCACAGTAAAATTGCATTTCTTTAGGTTGTGGTTCATTGTATTTGGTGAGGAAGAGATATAAAGGAAGTGGGAAGTGAGAAGTGACAGACTTGCAAACATACTGCCCAACCAGAGGAGACTCGGTCTCCTGTCTATACATGGCCTCGACAATTACCCTTGCAGCCACAGTATTTATTATCCCTCCAGTACTGCAAAATATGTGGTTGAAGGATATGACACTAACTGACTAGGAAGCCTCCACATTCATACTAACTGATTTTTGGTTCCCTGCATTAACCTGCAGTTTGCCTGTGGAACCATTTTACTGCTGTACCCTTGAATGGGGGAGGATCTGGGCTCAATACAGTGAGATTGGTATGGAAAGAGTGGAGGGGGGGGGAACAGATACAGAACACTTGCTCTAGCAAGTAAACATGGCTGGAGCTATTTCCAGTCTAATAAGCAAGGTAGTAGTATTTCACTAGGTGATGAAAGACATCTACCACCTAGAGGTCTAGTTGGCATTTCCTCCAACTAAGATACACTTGTGTGGTGGCATGCCAGAGCCTCATTTGTGAAAACAAGCTATACTGCAGGAAGGTGGGATGACATGACTGCGAGAGGCTATATATTGTGCATAAACAGTCCTTTAGTAGCCAATGTTTCACTTATTCCAACTATTTTGACAGGCTAATTTCTTCTCATACTGCATTTTATTGTCTTTACCAGCCACATCTACTTTATAGGCTGCTCAATGAATGCAACAATTTTATCTCCCTTATTTCTGAAACTTCTGGCATTTATATATAAGCATAACAATTCATTTTTTGTCTATAACCAGACCTACCCATGCTATGCCAGAGAGCCTATGCAGCTCAGTGGAGGTGGCATTTGCACTCCGTATGAAGGAAGACTTGGGTTCAAATCTAGTCGCTGACTAGAGGAACATTTCTAAGCCTTTTTTCATGTGATGGAGGAGACTAGGGGTGGGAGAGTATTGGATCTGGTCATAGGATCATAACAGCTATCAATAACTAAGGTGACAACATTGCCTTCAATTAGTGAAAGTGCCCATGTGATCTTGACTTAGGAGATTGTAAAATATGAGGAATATTCTATGAAGAAGGGGTATTTGTGGTACTACAAGACAGGTGATTATGACATGCTTAGGAAGAAGCTTATATCTGTACCATGGCATAAAACACTGCAGGATAATGGTGTTAGTAGTGAATGGGAGATAGTTAAGGGTCATCTAGAGGAAGCAATATTGAATTGTATACCTAAGGTAAGGAAGATTAATCAAGGGAGTTAGATGGATGAGTAATATCATTAAGCACAGTAAGGGAGTTAGATGGATGAGTAATACCATTAAGCCTGAGCTGCAGAAGAAGAAAATCCTATGGAGGGAATATTAATTTCTAGTAGGTGACCAGCAAATTAGGTTCAACAGTGGAAGAAGATGGAGGGGCTGAGAAGGAAGTGGGATGCAGAATACAAGCGGGTTGGAGGAACTGGGGAGAGATGACTGGAGTGCTATGCGATAAGAGGGTGCCGATCAATCTGAGAGGCAAAATCTACAGGACAGTAGTGAGGCCAGCTATGGCGTATGCTATGGATATTGTGGCCCTGAGGAAAAATAACATCAGCAGGATTTAGGTAGCAGAGATGAGAATGCTTAGGTGGATGTGCGGTGTGACCAGAAAGGATCGTTTGAGAAATGACTATGTGAGGGGAACAGTGAAAGTTACGGACTTAGGAGCGAAGATACAGGAGGCAAGGTTAAGATGGTTTGGTTATGTGATGAGGAGGGAGGACGAATATGTGGGAAGAAAGGTCATGCAGATGGATGTGCAAGAAAGGAGGAAGCATGGGCAGCCAAAGAAGAGATGGAGGGAGCTGGTAGAAGAGGACTTGAGGATGAAGAACTTGGATGTGGTGACAGCTCAAGGCAGGAGGATGTGGAGGAGACTCATTATTAACAGCGACCCCACTTAAGTGGGACAAGCTGCAGAAGAAGAAGAAAAGTAGTTGACCAGCAAATTCATGAACAGTACAAGGCTCAGGCAAGGAAGGCAAAATCAGATTATGAGAAAAAACTAGCCGAACAGGCCAATGGAAATCCCAAAGAGTTCTTTCATTATGTGGCAATTAAGAGGAAGAATGACTATTGAAGATTAACTTTAATGAGTGATGATGATCACGAGGAGACAGAAGCGGATAAAATAGTTGGGTTACTGAGTGACCACTTTGCAAGGGTATATCATCCTAGTGAGGTTACTGCTGTAGTATATATGACAGAGACTGATTTGGAGACAGAGGTGGATGAATTGGACAAATTCTTAGGATACTGCAGAGTCTCAATGTAAATACAGCTGTGAGATTAGATGGGATATCAGCTAGGGTTTTGTGAGAATGTGCAAGGAAACTGGCAATGCCTTGATTAACATGTTTGCTGCCAACTACAAATATACTCGTATGTCAATTACCGACCTCCTATACCAAGCACGAGTTAACCCTTAGTATAAGTACCTTAATTTGGATCCTTCACTTGTGAATAAAGTGGAGAGCACATCTGGGGGCTTGGTAGAAGGGAAATAATTTCAGCTAAAATATAGTATATTATATATGTGCCTCAGAAGCCAACTACGAATATACTCGTATGTCGATAACCGACCTCCTATGAAAAGCACGAGTTAACCCGTAATTTGTAAATCAAATTAAAACTAATAAAATCAATAAAAACAATAAAATAAAATCCAATTTATTCAAACTGTGAATGATATACTTTTGAGGTATCAAATCATCCACCAATTGGTGAAAGTGACCATGAGGTGATTACTTGGGTGGTTGCCAGCAGTGCAAGGACCCCTGTGAAAAAAGGGTATATGTGGAACTACAAGGGGGGTGATTATGAAGAGCTCAGGAGACAGCTTGCAGGTGTAGCATGGAATGAGGAGTTAGCTGGAAAAGAGATCAATGCAGCTTGGGGGATTTTCAAAAAATATTTAGTGGATGCAATGTCTAAATGTATACCACGGGTGAGAAGGTTAAATAAGTTAGGTGTGAGATGGATGAATAAAGAGATTAAGCATGCAATACAGAGAAAAAGGGCATTGTGGAGGCAGCATAAGAGAAGTGGAAGTAACCAATTTCATGAGTTCTACAAAGACCAGGCAAGGAGAGTGACTTGGTTGGTGAGAGTAGCTAAAGAGAGGTATGAACAGCAGTTAGCTAATGAAGCTAAAAAGAATCCTAGGGAGTTCTTTTGATATGTAGCCAGCAAAAGAAAGAATGATTATGGAAGGATGACATTGATTGGAGGAAATGGTATAAAGACAGCTGTTGCAGAATGTGTGGTGGAGATACTTAATGAGCAGTTCATAAAGATCTTTCAATCTTGTGAATGCGACTTCATGGAGAGATTAAGAGCAGTTGATGATGGGGAGGAGAGACTGACTGTAAGTGAGCAAGAGGTGTTTGGGGAGTTGAGTAAACTAGATGTAAATAAGGCTGTGGGACTTGATAATATATCACCGCGTATTCTGAAGGAATGTGCCAGAGAGTTGACACCTGCCTTGACATATTTTTTTAATACGAGTCTTGCACTTGGTCAAGTCCCTAAAGAGTGGAAGGAGGGCAAGATTGTGCCACTTCATAAAGGAGGTGATCGAACTCAAGCATCAAACTATAGGCCTATCTGTGTGTCAGGTGTTGTGGTTAAGTTGTTGGAGAAGCTTGTGAGAACTAGGATCCAGAGTTGGGTTGACAACAATGGTATAATCTTTGATGGACAGCATGGATTTGCTAAAGGGAGGTCGTGTTTTAGTAATCTACTTACTTATTACAATAAAGTGACTGCTTCCTTGGACAGAGGAGAAGGATACACAGTAATATACTTGGATTTTGCAAAAGCTTTTGATTACCTCATGATAAGTTGACAGTCAAACTAGAGCAGATGGGGTTGGATATTAGATTAGTGCATTGGATTGGAGACTGGCTATCTGATAGGTATCAACAAGTTGTGTATGGGGGTGCAATATCCAGGAAAAGGAAAGTCACTAGTGGAGTGCCTCAGGGATCTGTTTTAGGGCCATTACTATTTAACTTGTATATTAATGATATTGGCGAAGATTTGGATGGAGATATTCAGTTGTTTGCAGATGATGCAAAGTTGGGACGAACCATAAAGAGTAGTGAAGATGTTGTGGCCTTGCAAGAAGACTTCAATAAATTGAGTGATTGGGCAAGCAAATGGGGATGTGAGTTCAATGTTGCAAAATGTAAGGTTTTAAAATTTGGAAAACAAAGATGGGATGCAGAATTTATGCTTGGTGAGAATATATTGTTGGAAGTAGAGGAAATAAGAGATCTGGGAGTGATAGTGGATAAGGATCTAAAATTTAGGGGACACATCGCCAAAATTGTGAAGACAACACAAAGACTTCTGGGAATGATGAGGAGGACACTGACGTGTAGAAGTAGGGAGATTCTTTTTCCATTGTATAAGGCTTTGATTAGGCCACACATGGACTATTGTGCCCAGATTTGGTCACCTGGTTTTCAGAAGGATGAAGAGATGTTGGAAAGGGTCCAAAGGCGACTGACTAAGGTAGTCTCTGACCTCTGGAATGTCGAGTATGAGGAAAGATTGAAAAGATGTAATTTGCAGAGACTAGTGGAGAGAAGGAAGAGGGGAGATATGATAGAGACCTACAAGTTGGTAAGGGGTTGTTATAGGATCAATGGTGGAGAAGTTCTACAGAGAATAGTGGGAGATCAGGGGAGAACCAGAGGTCATACCTGGAAACTGTATAAAGAGGGTGTGAGTAGGGGAGTGAGAGGCAGGTTTTTTTCGTGCAGAGTTGTGAATGATTGGAATGCCTTGCCTGAGAGTGTGGTGTCTGCAGGGAGTTTGAATGTGTTTAAGACCCGGTATGATGAGATGTGTGTGAGATAAAAGGACCTCCTAGATGAGTCTTTGACTCCATGAGGTCTTGTTTAATAATAATAATAATAATAATAAAACAATTTCCCATGCACAATAGTGGTTTTTCCTAGCAAACAGGACAATAATAACGTATTTCGCGTTGTTGTTTGTTTCGTGTACATACTCAGCATGGCTTTGTCGGGTGATTCTTTTTTTCTGTAGGTGGTAAAATTTCCAAATAACGAAGATCCCAAATCTTGCTGATATTCTGTGATGCTGTAAGCTCATCCATCCCAACAGAAACCGAGATAAATTCATATCTAAATTTTAACGCAGTCATTGCATTTCCAGTAATTATATTATAAAATTTATGTGCATTTTGAACGTATATATCAAAATAGCGTATTTCCAATTTCTTTGGCCATCTAATTGTCTTTCATAAGGTGGAATAGTAAGAAAGCATTTGATCAAAAAGATCGATGCCTGACATACCCCCAAATTATAGTCACTAACGATATTCGGTTTTCATTGAATTTTACCATTCCGATTTTTCGCTTCAACCATTTCAAATTTGTGCATATTTGAAATGGAAAGAACTTCCCTCTTATCCTTCCATTTGTGATGATGAATTCATTAAATTCATGATCGCTCATATTAGTATAAGCTTCTAGAGACTAAACGCAATAAACACAGTCGTCAGCGCATGTAATATATAGGTGGAGTGATATGAGATTACTCTTAGTTGGTGTATGAAACAAAATTCTGTCTGATAAGCCGGCTACGAGATAATTCGTAGTGACCTTGAAGACACGAAAGCGCTTTGCGTGCGGGAAGAAACTATGCCCGAGGAGCGTGGCAGCAAATGTGTTAAGTTCTTTAATTTAAGTCTCAGTTCTGGTAGAGTTTCAAGGGAGTGAAAAGAGGGCAAAATAATTCTTTTCCATAAGGGAGGTTCTAAGACTGCAGTAGCAAATTATAGACCAATCAGTATCTTGAGCATGGTGATAAAAGTACTAGAAAAATTGGTAAAAAAGAGAATTCAAGAATGTGTAGATAGAAATATGATACTCTATGAGGGTTAACATGGCTTTGTGAAGGGACAGTCACGACTTGGTAATTTCCTAACTTTTCATAAAAGAGTAACAGCTGAGTTGGATAAAGGAAATGGCTACACGATGATTTGACTGGATTTTGCAAAGGCATTTGACAGAATACCACATAGAACTTTGTTATGCAAATTAAAACAAATGGGGATGGATATGATGCTGGTGAAGTGGATAAGAGGGTGGCTGCTAGACAGATATTAAAAAGTGGTATATGGAGAGGTAGAATCAAGGTGAAAACAGGTGACTAGTGGTGTGCCACAAGGTTCAGTGCTGAGACCATTGGTGTTTAATTTGTACATAAATGATATAGGAAATAATCTGAAAGGAAATATTCAGTTATTTGTTGATGATGCAAAATTAGATAGAGTAACATTAATCAAGGCGATGTGGAGAGCTTGCAGGACGATTTAAACAGGCTTTCACTATGGGCAAAATATAATGGGTATCAGTTTAATGTCAAGAAATGTAAAGTTATGAATTTTGGGATAAATAGATTACAAGCCGTGTATCACACTGAAGGCATTGTACTCCAAGAAAGAGAAGAAGCTAGAGATTTGGGGGGGGGGGGGGATAGACAGAGAGAGTTAAAGTTCAGAGGACATATTGCTAAGATAGCCCATAACATTACTTCACTATTGAAGAACATAATAAGTAGAGATAAGTTGTTATTTCTCTTTATAAAGCCTTGATATACCCACATTTGGATTACTCTGCTAAAGTCTGGTGTCCTGGGTTTCTTGGGGGTTGAGGAAGCCCCAAGAAACTGGAAAGGATTCAGAGGTGAGTGATCAAGATGGTGATTGGCCTGTGGAATGTTCCCTATGAGGATAGACTGAAGGTGTGTGGATTGCAAGTTGGTTGATAGGAGAAAAAGAGGGGATATGATTGAAACATGTAAATTGCTTAAAGGGTTTTATAGGATAGATGCAGGGAAAAAAATGTTTCAACATTTGGCTAGGGGAATTAGAACAAGGGGTCATCCCTGGAAGTTGAATAAGGGTGTAGTTAGTAGGGGTGTGAGGACTAGATTTTTTGCTCGAAGAGTTGTGAATGAGTGGAATGGGTTGCCAGAGTCAGCTGTGAATGCTGTGTCTATTAATGGGGTCAAGGAAAGGTATGATAGATTGTGTGTCCTGCGATGAGTTTTTGGACTCCATGAAGGTAGCCACATCCTTTTTATAATAGAATCTCTATATAGTGTTACTCTTGAGTCTTCATTTGCTATTTCTTTTTTGTCCATTGTTATCCATTTTATTCTTTTGCACCACTCTTCTGTTCATATCCACAATACATCTAATTTTATTTTGTATATGTCTCATCTTAATCATTTCATTCTTCAGTTCTTGAATTGCAGCAATTCTTTCCCCATTGTAGTGTCAGTGAGGCTCATCTCTGCATCCACATTTACACTAGTTTTTCCTTTTTCAATTATTTCCATATTCACTGTCACATTTTCTGCACTCATATTCTCACCCTCTCTCTTCTGGCTATCATTCTCAGTCTTCCATCTATCTCTACTTTTCATTTGGTATTCTTCACTTCCCATTCATGGCTTTCAATGAAATCACTGCAGTGTATTAATATATTATTAATATATTAATACTGCTTATGATAAGTGATGACCTATGTCCTCTAAGAGTGGAGAATTTGGAAGGAAGTGAGACAAATGATTTTGAGAGCGTATGGTGTGAGGTAGAGGTAGGCAAGACAGGATATTTAGTGGGGTGTTGCTACAGACCCAGGAGCACAGAGGATGGGGACCAGGAGATGTTTAGACAGCTAAGTTTGGCAAGTGCAAGAAGAATGATTGTTATGGGAGATTTTAACTTCAGTAGTATAAATTGGAGAGAGGAAGATGCATGTAGCAATAGGGGAATGGAATTTCTAGAATTCTTGAGGGACAAATGTCTTAGGCAACATGTAACAGAGGGAACAAGAGGTTCAAAAATTTTGGATTTGGTTATAGCATCAGAAGAGTAGATAATAACTGAGTTCACGTCTCTCCCACCAGTTGGAGAGAGTGACCATATGGTGTTGACTTGGAAAATGAATAGACATGCAGGAGTATCAAAGAGACGGGAACTTATGTGGAATTATAAGGCAGGTGATTATAATAGTCTTAGACGTCAACTTCGGGAAGTTTCATGGAGGGAGGAATTGGAAGGCCAGGATATCACCAGTGCATGGGAAATTGTGAAAGAATATTTGTTATCAGCAATGGTAAGTTGTATACCACGAGTGAAGAAGAGGACGCAATTTGGAGTAAAGTGGATGACAAACAACATTAAACAGGAATTGCATGCGAAAAAGAGGTTATGGAAGAGATATAAGGAGATAGGTGAAGAGATGCATGAGGAATATAAGACACAGGCCAGAAGAGTGACTAGTGTGGTAAGGAAAGCGAAACTGGAATATGAGAGGAGATTGGCCCTAAGATCCAAAGAAAATCCTAGGGAATTTTTTAGCTATGTGGCCAGTAGGAGGAGAAATGACTGTGCAAGAATGATATTGTGGGATAAAAATGGGAATAGAGTGACTGATGCAGAGGACATAGTGGAATTGTTCAATGAACACTTTATTGGAGTATTTCATCCTAGAGGAGTCAGTTTTAATGCTAGAGGGATAGGACTGGTACGAGGTTTAGAGGTACAGGAGGAGAGTGTGTTTCAGATACTGAGTACTCTGGATGTCAGTAAAGCTGTGGGACTGGATGGTATTTCGCCACGAGTTTTGAGAGAATGTGCTAGGGAATTGACAGTACCTTTAACGTGGCTTTTCAATGAAAGTCTGGCTTTGGCAAAGGTGCCCAGGGAATGGAAGGAAGGTAAGATAGTGCCATTGCATAAGGGTGGTAACAGACTGGAAGTGTCTAATTATAGGCCAGTCTGTGTGTCATCAGTAGTTGTTAAGATCTTGGAGAAAGTAGTGAGGGACCGTGTACAGCATTGGGCAGATGAGGGTAATGTTATCTGTGAGAATCAACATGGATTTGTGAAAGGACGCTCTTGTTTTAGCAATATGCTAGCCTTTTATAATAAAGTTACAAGAACATTAGATGAGGGAAAGGCATATACTGCAATTTTCTTAGACTTGGAGAAGGCATTTGACAGGGTGCCACATGATAAGCTGATATTTAAGTTGCAGCACATGGGTCTGGATGTCAGATTGGTCAACTGGATTCAGGATTGGCTGTCTGATAGGTATCAGAGAGTTGTGTATGGTGGAGCAGTTTCCAGGAGGCAGAGGGTTACAAGTGGGGTCCCACAGGGCTCAGTACTAGGACCTATATTGTTTAACCTTTATATCAATGATATAGCCAGTGGATTGCAGGGGGATATTCAGTTGTTTGCAGATGATGCGAAGCTGGGAAGGATTATTAGTAATAGTGCAGATGTGGTAGCCCTGCAAGAGGATTTAAATAAGCTAGATAGATGGGCAGATGAATGGGGGTCTCAGTTTAATGCAGCAAAATGTAAGGTCTTGAGGTTTGGGAAACATCGATGGGATGCTGCATACTCTATGGGAGGAGTTATACTGGAGGAAGTAGGGGAGAGAAGAGATCTGGGGTTGATGATTGATAGAAACCTGAAGTTTAGGGGACATATTGCAAAGGTGGTGAAGGTAACACAGAGGATTGCTGCTATTATGAGAAGGACACTGACCTGCAGAGATAAGAGGGTTATCATTCCGTTGTATAAGTCTCTGATCAGACCACACTTGGACTATTGTTCTCAGATTTGGTCCCCAGGATTTGAAGGGGATAAATTAACTGTGGAAAGGATACAAAGACGGATGACAAAGATGGTTTCAGGACTGTGCAAGGATAGTTATGAGGATCGGCTGAGAGAATGTGGACTACAGAGTTTGGTGGATAGAAGAAGGAGAGGTGATATGATTGAGACTTTTAAACTGTTGAGAGGTGGTTACAGGGTTGACACTGGGGAGTTCTTTCGCTTGGTTGATCAGTGGGAAGGAGTGATGACAAGAGGCCATCCCTGGAAGTTACGAAAGGAAACTGTGAGCAAGAGGGTAAGGAGTGGTTTCTTTGTGTGGAGGGTGGTTGAGCCGTGGAATGCATTGCCTGATGGAGTGGTGGGAGCGAGAACGGTCAGTGAGTTTAAAGAGTGGTATGATAGACTTTGTGTTTCTCAGGGGGGGGGACCTCCCCTCAGTGAGTCTTGACAGACTTTATGTCTTAGGAAGGACCTCCCTCGATGAGTCTTTTGACTCCTTGGAGGCCTGAATAATAATAATAATAATAATAATTACACTGTAACCTCATTCTCTCACTTCTCTTGTTTAATCTCTGGACAAACATATCTGTCACATTTGCCCATACATACATATTACACTCCCAGCAATGAAGCATCTTAGTAAAATCGATACCACTCAACACACTTGATTTTTGCCTCATGAATCTAGTTGTACCCCCATTTTTATCATCATTATCTGTTATATGCAAAATTTGCTACAAAACCTATTAACAATCTCAATAATTAATTTGCAATTAGTCTCAATATCACAAATTAAATAAATTTTCAGTGAAATGCATATGATTCTTCAAAAATATTCTTATTTCTGCACCAGCGATTCTACCAACTGTCATTGTTAAGTGACAAAGCACCCTCCAATATCCAGTTTTTTTGCCTTTGATACTAAACTAGGAAGAGCAACATTTAATAAAGATCACTACATCATTTTTATCTATAGTTTTCCATGTGGTATCACTACATCGTGATTACATAAGATGATCTAAAAAGACTAGTTCTTTAGACAAAGGATAATGGCTACCAATTCAATGTATAAGAGTGTAAAGTTATGCACTTTGTCATGAAAAAAACTGCAGTCTGGATTATTATAATTATTATCTTTGCTGCCTCTGTCTTGGAGCCACCTTTATGCAATGGCACTTTACTCTCTTTCCACTCCCTTGGAACCCTGCCAGAGCCAAGACATAGATTGAATAACTTTGTCAGGAGCAATGCCAATTTACTTGCACATTCACGTAGTACATGGGCTGATATGCCATCCAGTCCCACTGCTGTGTTCACATTCATATTTTTTAATATGTTGAACACCCCCCTGTTCGTCTACCTCAATGTTGATATGCATCTCTGTAACATCAGCAACTGTAAAATCACCACCTGGATGATATACCTTTATACACACATTATACACACAAATCCTATCATACTTCTATTATAGGCACAAATTATAACCATTATACACACAAATCCTATCATACCTCTTCTTGAATCCATTCACCATCAGCGAACTCTCAACCAATTCTGGCAATCCATTTCACTCACTCACTCAGTCACCACACTCCATGCAAAATATCTGGTCCACACACACTCACTAACCACACTATTACACAACTTCCATGGATGGCCCTAGTTCTCTGATGCAAGTGAAAAATTTCACTTGCATCAATTTTATAAAACCCCTTTAATATCTGAAAAGTTTTTATCATGTCCTCTCTCCTCTGCCTATCAAACAAACTTCGTAACTCACAAACCTTCAACCTATCCTCATAGGGAGTATTCCATAAACCTGTCACCAAGAAACCCAGGTGACCAAAGCTGTGTGTAGTAGTGTCAAGATGTGGCCGAATCATAGCCTTATAAAGAGGGATAATAACTTCCTTATCTTTATTTGTTAGCATGTTTTTCAACATCATGTAATTCCATGAATTATTTTACCAACTTTTGCAATATGTTCTGTGAACCTCAATGTGTTGTCCACCATTAGCCCAGAGTCTCTAACCTCGTTAATTTCCTCCAATCCAATACCATCAATATGATACCTCATATGCAACCTTTTCAACCTGAAGTGCATAATTTTACATTTTGCAACATTAAATTGACAAACATTATCCTTTGCCTACAGTGCCAATTTATTTAAATCATCCTGCAGGATATCTACATCACCTTTATCAATTATTGTCCTCTCCAGTTTTGCATTATCAGCAAACAACTGAATATCCCCTCTTAAATCTTTCCCTATGTTGTTGATATACAAATTAAAGAGTAGTGGCCCTAATACTGAACCGTGAGGTACTCCACTAGTCACCATCATTTTCCTAGATTCCACTCCACCATATACTACTCTCTGGTGTCTGACTGTCAGCACCCCCCACCACCACCACCACCTATGCTACTAGCCTCATATCCATTTCCATTTGCACCAGTTTTTGTAAAGTTTTCCATGTGATATTTTGTCAAATGCCTTGGCAGAGTTGAGCAGTATCATGGTGTAGCCATCACCTTTATCCAGTTCTGCTGTCACCTTATTATAAAATGTGAATAAGTTATTAAGACAGGACCTACTCTTTACAGCGCCATGCTGCCCACTCTAGAGTATTGCATCCCTATCCATCCAATGTTGTATTTTACCTTTCACCAACTTTTCCAATACTGTTACAACCACTTCTGATATATTAATTGGTCTGTAGTTTGCTGACTCTGTCTTGGAGCCACCTTTATGCAATGGTACTATCTTACTCTCTTTCCACTCCCTTGGAACCCTGCCAGAGCCAAGACTTAGATTGAATAACTTTGTCAGGAGCAATGCCAATTTACTTGCACATTTATGTAGTACATGGGCTGATATGCCATCCAGTCCCACTGCTGTGTTCACATTCATATTTTTTAATATGTTGAACACCCCCCTGTTCGTCTACCTCAATGTTGATATGCATCTCTGTAACATCACCACCTGGTGATATATCTTTATAAAATGATCACTCAGCAACTCAGCTATTTCTTTTGGTTCAGTCACCATCCTACCATGAGCATTGTTTAAAGTCATTTTACCATAGTCATTTTTCCTCTCACATGCTACATAACTGCCTTGTTACATTACAAAGATGACACTACATCTCAAGCAATGATAAGGCTAGGGAAAATGATATTTAGGGAATTTGAAGGGTAAAGGAGTGTGAAGTAGGCACAACAGCTGAAAAGCTTGTGAAAAAAAGCAATAACAAAATTGTTACACCCCCCCAATAAGAACTTGATACAATCATGTCTGGATACTGTGCATGCATGGATTTAGTTATCTTCATTTCTTGGAGATGAGAAAATGGTGGAGAGGATTGACCAAAATGATAAAGGGTCTGTGGAGCACTCTCGACAAAGACAAACTTAAGGTTTATGGATTATAAAGGTTAGTAATAGGCAAAGAAAAGGTAATATGATAGAAATAGAGCAAATGATAAAGACATTTTCTGATGCATGACTGGATAGAAGAAAATAAGGAGTTGTGCTTCAAAGTTGTGTAACAACATGGTTATTGAGGCTGAGAGATTAGTTTCAGGAGAGGAATTATAGAACTTCACACTCCATGGATATGCATGTTCAATAATAATGAAGATGATGATGATGATAATAATTTCTGAGTCTGGGAATAATTTCCGATTCTCTTGTTTAGGTACCTGGCAAGAATGATCCTTCCTTTTTCCATTATATCAGCTGCCTTTTCTAATGATTTGAAAAATTTTGCTACGTATTCTTTCTATATGTTAAAAATTAAAAATTAAATAACAAAAATTAATAAAAAAAGAAGTTAAAAATAAGTAAAGAATTAATATTAGTAATACTGTTAGAATGCAGAAAGGGAGGGAGGGATGAGTGATGACTGTTTTGGCTGGAACCAATGAACTGAGAAGTAAGAAGTATTGTATGAGGGAGGATGTGAGTTACTGAAAGAAGCAAAAAAAAAGGAAGAGTACGAAGGTGAAGTTTGTGAGTCTGCTGCCACACTATGACATAGGCAAACTGAGAAGGAGTTCAACAATAGCTAGCGAATCAATACCAGGTTGTGCAGAAGGAATGATGTAGAGTTTGCAGACCTATGGCCTGAGTTTGATGAACATAAAGATTTGTACAATGCTGATGTGCTCCACGTAAATGGATTCAGAGTTAGGTTTCTAAAGAGCTTTCTTCACTGAGAGAATGAAGAGCAAAGTCAGGAAAACTAAAGAAATTAGGGATGATGCAGATGAGTGTGTGAAGGCATCCATGAAGCAAATGAGTATGAGAATGATCAACAAGTGCAGAATCTAATTTTTCAAGCAAAATATATTGAATAGGATAGTTAATTCAGGAAGTAAAAGTGGTTTGGGGGGGGCTAAGGGGATGCTACAGTTTCTATATATAATGCTAGAAGCATAAGGAATAAGAGGGTGGAGTTTTTAGCATTGGTTAGTGCAACCTCACATTAGTGAGATTAGGCTAACAGCAGATGACGTGGTTACAAGGGTAGAATGTGATGGATTAAGTATTTTCAGGAAAGATAGAGTAGACAGGACAGGAGGTGGAGTACTGCTGATGACAGCAGATGAATTGCAGCCAACAAGAGTAGGAGTCAGTTGTGCAGATGGCAGCTCTTCTGAGTCAATCTGGTGTGAGACTGAGGCCAATAGGACAAAATATAAAATGGGTTTCTGCTATAAGCAAGGGGGTGCCAGTGATGATGCAGAAGACATGCATCAGAAGAATAGTACAATGAGTGCAAGTCAAGTAATTATCAGGTAACCAAAAAAGTTTGTGTGATTTTCAGTAGAGTTTGCTGCAACAACTTGTTTTTTTTTTTTGTTTTTTTTTGCAGAAGTTATTTTTGTTTGCAGAGTGCAATTTTTTTATGTGCGCCATAAAGCATGGATACATGTCAGTCAATAGGTGTGCTCTAACTTAGTGTGTACTCTCTTTCTGTGACTTTGAACTCTTTTAAAATGTCAGTTGAACCTGGTGTAATTCAGGCTTGTTTGCTTTATGAATTTAAACTTGGTTTGAAGGCTTCAGAAGAGTACCTAAGATATGTGTGGCATTTCGAAAAGATGCAGTAGTAGAAATTACTGCACAGAAATGGTTTAAAAAATTTGTTTCTGGTGATGAATCACTTGAAGATGTGCCATGTGCAGGAAGACCCTCCATCTACCAACTTTTTATAATAGAGTGACAACTGAGTTGGATAAAGGGAATGGCTACTGAATGATACTGCTGGATTTTACAAAAGCCTTTGACATGATACCACATGGAACACTGTTACACAAGCTGCAACAAATGAGATGGATGGATATAATGAAGAATTACATGCTGCTGTTGAAAATAATTCAAGATGAACATGTCAAGAACTTTCACAAATGTTTAACATGAGTGGTGAAACAATTCGTCTACACTTTTATCAACTGGGAAAATCATGGAAGCTAAGCAAATGGGTCCTACATGCATTATCAGATGACAATAAACTTCAAAGGCTATAAATTTGTTCTTCACTTCTTTCACATCATAAAAAAAAGGGCCGTTTTTGGATTACTTGCTCAATTGTGATGAAAAATGGATCATGTACTCTGGTACAGGAAGCGAACTTATCATTCGTTGTCACCAAATGATCCAGTACCGCACACTTTAAAGGCACCACTTCATCCCAGAAGACTATGCTTTGTATGTGGTGGACTGGAGCTGGTATTGTCCACTATGAGTGTCCACTGCAGGTCAAACAATTATGGCTGAGATCTATTTGATGCAACTCAAGCATGTGCAGGATGTGTTACTTCAGAAAGTCAGGACTAGTTAATTGGAGGAAAGTGCTATTCTTACAGGACAACGCAAAGCCTCATATTGCAAAACTTACCCTGAGAAGATTTGTGATTTAGGATGAGAGATACTCCCTCATCCTCCATATTCTCCTGACATTGCTCCAAGTGATTATCACCTTTTTTTTTGTCACTAGACAATCACATGCAAAAGAGACAGTTCCAGAAAAAAACAGAGATTGAAGCAGAGGTTACTAGATTTATTACTTCTAAAGATGAAAAGTTTTATAAAAGCAGAATTTACAAAGTTGTTTTTCATTGAGAAATAGTTGTAGATTGTGAAGGTGCTTATTTTAATGAATAAAACATTTTCTGAAAATTTCTACAGTTGTTTAATTTTTATTATGAAAAACTGCACAAACATTTTTGGTTACCTGATATTGTGGAGTACTTCAACTTCAGAGGCATAAATTCCAAGGAGGAAAGATCACATGGCAGGAAGGAAGGAAACTGAATTTATACACTTATCAAGAGAAAATTACTTGAAACAGAATGTGACGGAGGAGACTCAAGGTAGCATGATGATACACTTAGAAGGCAATTTGAATCAGTACCATGGCATAAAGATCTGCGAGGGAGGGATGTCAACAGTCAAAGAGTATCTGGAGGAAGCAATTTCACTGAACAACCAAGATCAAGAGAGTAAATTGGGTAGGAGTTAGATGATAAGTAGTATCATTAAGCATGCACTGCAAACAAAGAAATGTTGTGGAGTGTATATAAGGAGAATCATGAGCAGTACAAGGATTAGGCAAGAAAGGTGACCAACATGGTAAGGAATGCAAAATAAGATTATTATTATGTAACACCTCCAGGGTGTCCAAAGATTCATTGAGGGAGGGCACCTCTACAACTCTCTGTCTCCACCAACTACAATGAACCACAACTACCATCATCTACACCACACCATCTACCGCCCATCACCACTAGTATTTTTACAGACAATCACGAACATCCATGCCCAAGGCAGGATTCGAACCCGCAGCCTTTTGGCTGGAGAGAGGATATGCTGACCACTCGGCCAACCAGGCCAGCCAAAATGTGGAGGTGCCGGGGATCGAACCGGGGCCTTTCACATGCAAAGCGAATGCTCTACCACTGAGCTATACCCCCATATATTATTATGAGAAGAAATTGGCCAAACAGACAAAAGGAAATCCCAAAGAGTTTTTTCATTATGTAGCAAGTGGGAGGAAGAATGACTACAGAAGGATAACTTTAATGAGTGCAGAAGGTAGAGAGGTAATGAAGGCAAACAAAATTGTTGAGCTATTAAACAATCATTTTGCAAGGGTATATAATCCAAGTGAAGCTATTATTATAATAGAGGTGACAGTAAAATTATGCATTAGGATAGGATACAAAATTATGGTTTAGGATACAAATGGGGTCTTTTTACTACCCAGACTAGTGGCCAATCCCTTTCTCTAAATTTTCTTCATCTTTCTAAATCTTCATCTTTCTCTAACTCCAGAGTAATTTAATAAAAAAAGGTGGTAAACCTTTTGGCAACTTCTATAGGTAAAGATGACCTTGCTATTGCTTCTGCCTGGTATCTCCAACTCTGGGCCTGGCTCCCACTGAAGAGACCTCAATAAAGGTCGAAACTAGTTTGGGTAGTGGCCAATCCCTTAATGCATAACAGTATACATATCCACAAGGAGATGTGTTTTGCATTATGGGAGATACTGGGATACGAGTGTTGGTAGCTTGCTCCACCTTTGCTATGAGTTGCGCTGGTGTTGCACTACTTACCCAGGTAAGATAGTACAACACTATATTCAGTCCTGAAGATAAGATAGTACAACACTATATTCAGTCCTGAAGATAAGATAGTACAACACTATATTCAGTCCTGAAGATATTTTCAGGTGCAAACTTTGTTTGCTCTCACTGGGATAAAGGATTAAACTAAATTTATTAGAGTCAGTTGTGAGTGCATTTTCTGTTAATAGTTTCAAGGGAAGGTATGATAAATACCATGTTTGGGCCTCCCACGATGAGTGATAGGACTCCATGGAGGTACCAGTGCAACAACAATAATAATAAATACTACTGTGGGCCTACAAGCACAAATAATCTCACTGTTCTCAAAAACAGGATGGTTTCTGTTTAAAACGTTTAGTGTGTGAATGATATAAACTAATTCTTTCTTTCCCCAATTATTACTATTGTTTGAATAATCATCTTATACTTATCAGTTAGAGAGATTACATATTGTGTAGTCTTCTTAGTCATAGTGATACTAATTATTAAACTAGATATGTTATCATAATGAATCTGATCAAGTGGGAAGCAATGTGGAAGAGCAGGAGAGATTGAAGAAGTGATTATGAATGAGGAAGTCAGTGGCATGAGTATACAGAATTAGAGAATGGGTGTGCAAGAGGAACAGGGAAACTCAGGGTGGAGAGGGGAACACAGCATGAAAAAGGTGGATGCTCCAAGGGGATGTGAATGCATGTATAGACAGGAAAGAAATAGGATGACTTGGGATCAAAAGGAAACAGTTGAACTTGAAGAGGGTTCTAAAATGAATAAGCAGAAAGAGAAATGGCTCCAGTTGGGCATGAAGAAATCACATTGAATGAGTGGTATTAGTGGAACTAGCTGTTGTGTTTGAATACAAATGCTAGAAGTGTAAGAAATAAGGCAGATAAATTGTTGCATTAATTGAGTCTGTTCACTCAAATTAATGCAACCATTAATTCACTTTTGCTAACCTTATGAACCAAGTCACCAGCCTTGCCTGGTTTTTGTAATCTTCATGGAATTGGTTAAAATTGTTGGAATAAGTAGGACATGGTTAGATGAGGATGCCAACCTGACAGGAATAGAGATGGAAGTGCATGATGTATTTTGTGAGGACAGAAAGAGTAAAAAGGGAGGGAGAGTGCTACTGATGATAGAGAAAGAGTTATGTGCATACAAAGTAGAGATACAAAAGAGAAATAGTGCCAGTGGTTTTGAGGCAGCATGGTGTGAGATAGAGGTGAATAGAATGAAATACTTGATTGGATGTTGTTATACACCTGGTAATGTGGATGGTAGTCACTATGAAATGTATAATCAAATTAGCCAAGCTTATTTGCTACACCAGCTTGCAGGTGTAGCAAATAAGAAAAGGGTGATCATTATGGATGATTTTAATTATGGCAATATAGACTGGAAGGATGAGATAGTAACTGGAAGTAAAGAAAATGAGTTTCTTGAGTTTTTGAGGTACAACTACCTCAGACAGTATGTAACAGAGGGCGCACGAGGATTGAGGGTCTTGGGTTTGATGATCTCATCAGAGGATGTAATTATAAATGAGCTGTCTAATCACCCACCAATTGGTGAAAGTGACCATGAGGTGATTATCTGAGTGGTTGCCAGCAGCGTGAGGACCTCTGTGAGAAAGGTATATATGTGGAACTACAAGGGGAAGGGGTGATTATGAAGAGCTCAGGAGACAGCTTGCAGGTGTAGCATGGAATTATGAGGAGTTAGCTGGAAAAGAGATCAATACAGCTTGGAGGATTTTCAAGAACTATCTATTAGAAGCAATGTCTAAATGTATTCCAAGGGTCATAAGGTAGGTGTGAAATAGAGAAAAATGGCTTTATGCAGGCAGCATAAGAGAAGTGGTGATAACCAATTCCATGAAGATTACAAAAACCAGGCAAGGCTGGTGACTTGGTTCGTAAGGTTAGAAAAAGTGAGGTGTGAACAGCAATTACCTAATGAAGCCAAAAAAGAATCCTAAGGAGTTCTTTCAATATGTAGCCAGCAAAAAAAAAAGAATGATGATGATGGAAGGATGACATTGATTCGAGAAAATGGTATAAAGATAGCTGTGGTGGAAGATGTAGTGGAGATACTTAATGAGCAGTTCATAAAGGTCTTAAAATCTTGTGAATGTGACTTCATGGAGAGATTGAGAGCAGTTAATAATGGGGAGGGGAGGCTGACTGTAAGTCAGCAAGTGGTGTATGGGGAGTTAAGCAAACTAGATGTTAATAAGGCTGTGAGACTTGATAATATATCACCATGTATTCTGAAGGAATGTGGCAGGGAGTTGACATCTTCCTTGACATATTTTTTTAATATGAGTCTTGCACGTGGTCAAGTTCCTAAAGAGTGGAAGGAGGGCAAGATTGTGATGGTTCATAAGGGAGGTGATAGAACTCAAGCATGAAATTATAGGCCTATATGTGTGTCAGGTGTCATGGTTAAGTTGTTGGAGAAGGTTGTGAGAACTAGGATCCAGAACTGGGTTGACAACAATGGTATTATCTTTGATGGACAGCATGGATTTGTTAAAGGGAGGTCATGTTTTAGTAATCTACTTACTTATTACAATAAGGTGACTGCTTCCTTAGACAGAGGAGAGGGGATACATAGTAGTATACTTAGATTTTGCAAATGCTTTTGATAGATTACCTCATGGTAAGTTGATAGTCAAACTAGAGCGGATGGGGTTGGATATCAGATTAGTACATTGGTTTGGAGACTGGCTATCTGATAGGTATCAGCAACTTGTGTATAGGAGAGCAATATCGAGGAAAAGGAAAGTCACTAGCGGTATGCCTCAGTCGTCTGTTTTAAGGCCATTACTGTTTAACTTGTATATTAATGATATTGGGGAAGATTTGAATGGGGATATTCAGTTGTTTGCAGATGATGCAAAGTTGCAACAAACTATGAGGAGTAGAGCAGATGTTGTGGCTTTACGAAAAGACTTGAATAGATTGAGTGAATGAGCACGGGAATGGGGATGAGAGTTCAATGTTGCAAAATGTAAGATTTTAAAATTTGGGAAACAAAGATGGGGATGCAGAATTTATGATTGGTGAGGATATACTGTCGATGGTGGAGGAAATAAGAGATCTTGGGGTGATAGTGTATATAAGGATCTGAAATTTAGGGGACACAATGCCAAAACTGTGAAGACAACACAAAGATTTCTTGGAATTATGTGGAGGACACTGACTTATAAAAGTAGGGAGATTACTTGTTCCATTGTATAAGGCTTTAATTTGGCCACACATGGAGTACTCTGCCCAGATTTCGCACACCTGATTTTCAGAAGGATGAAGAGATGTTGGAAAGGGTCCAGAGGTGACTGACTAAGATAGTTTCTGACCTCTGGAATGTCGAATATGAGGAAAGATTGAGAAGATGCAATTTACAGATCCTGGTGGATAGGAGGAAGAGGGAGATATGATAGAGACCTACAAGTTAGTAAAGGGTTGTAATAAGATCAATGTTGGAGAGGTTCTACAGAAAACAGTGGGAGATCAGGGGTGAACTAGAGGTCATCCCTGGAAACTGTATAAAGAGGATGTGAGCAGGGGAGTTAGAAGCAAGTTTTTTGCATGCAGAGTTGTGAATGATTGGAATGCCTTGCCATTCCAATGTGAGTGTGCTTAAAGCGCGGTATGATGTGCTGTGTGTATGATAATAGGACCTCCTAGATGAGTCCTTGACTCCATTGGGTCTTGATGATAATAATAATAATAATAATAATAGTCTTTTTTTTTAAATATTGAAACAAAATTCTTAACTTTAAATCTGATATAGTAACAGTAAGGATTACTTTATTCGAATGTGAGTTATCAAAAATCAGCAGTTCTAGAATCTACATTCAAGCAGGTGACCAAAGAAGTAATACAAAAATCAATATAAAAATATTATTTTTTTTACAAATTAGGGAGTACAAAGTAAATATTTAAAATTTCTTTATTAAGTGATTAGGCAGGTGGTTTGTGGTAAAATAAGCTTTTCTCCTATATCTCTGTTTTAATAATATAGCATATGAATTATTGACATAATTTTGAACAACTTTTGAAGAAACTGAAAATTAGAAATGTATCCTTAAGGAAAAAGTGAAATTGTGGCAGCGAAATTTTTCCCCCCTTTTAAAAGCACATGATTAATCATATGTTATCTTTCTTCTTAAGAATGGTAAATAAGCTAGTTTACAACTGGTATTATTTTAAGAAAATCATCTTTTATTCACAGCTTAAGCACTATAATATATATATATATACAGGGCCACGCCAACCCGAGGGTGCACCACACCCAGGCGGCAACATTGATGTTTTATTTATTGTAGTAAATGCTACATGCAATTTCTTTTAGTTTTTTTAAAGGGCTGCCGATAAAAGTTTGCACCCAGGTGGCAAATACCCTTGGTGTGCTCCTGTATATATATATATATATATATATATAATAATAATAATAATAATAATTACCTACCACTGTTAATGTTCCACGACGATTTAAATTAAGCTGTTTCAACATCTGAGATCTCTGTTCCATCATCAAAGTTCTCTCATATGTATATGCAGAAATATCACTGTCCATCTGATGTAGAAATGAAAGAAAATTTATATCTATAGAGAATTTTAAATGATAATTAATTTTTACAATTACAAGTTTTTCAAATTCTAAACCACCCATAGACAATAAAAAAAAAAGTAACATATCATGAAATAACCACCAAAACACCTCACGGATAAAATATATCAAAAATATATACTTTGTATCCATATTATAATCCAAAGGTTATATTAAATTCAATGGTCATTATGTATCTGTGTGATTATGGACGTATAAAAAATAACAAGTTGATTTCCTAGAAAATGACCTTTTGCAAATTTAAAGCAGAGAAGAAAAAGAATTGCAAAGTTTTTGGGAATCTGCTGTTGATTCTTAAAAAGTGTGAGCAGTAGATTTAAAATTCAACAGAACCTGATGCATAGATTTGGGAGAATCTTTTATAGATATATGAAACAATAATTATTAGACCTCCCACCAGCACTCACAAATGGCACTTTTCACAGGAATTTAGGCTTTCAGTTGAATCACTGCCAATTGTTCTTTGTGTAGTGTTAATGTGGTGGGAGGACTAGGGGCCATCCATGGAAACTGGGCTTAGCAAGGGTGTGGTTAGCAAGGGTGTTAGAGCTAGGTTTTTTACTTGGAGAGTGGTAAATGAGTGGAATAAGCTGCCAGAGTCTGTTGTTGGTGCTATGACTGTAAATGAGTTCAAGGTGAAGTATGATAGATACTGTGTGAATGTTGAATAGTTGTTCTTGACATGATGTTGGGTCTCCCTTGATGAGCCTAAGGACTCCTTGGAGCTGCCCGTAATAATAATAAAATAATAATTCCTTGGAATATTCCCTTAAGACGCGTGGTGATATGTCATTAAGTCCAATTGCCTTATTGACATTTAGCTTACTTAATTGTATTTGTAGAAATTTGGCTAAATGAAATCTTGGAATGACTATATCCCAGAATTTTGGAAAATTAATGCAGCCATATATCTTGGTGAGTGTCTCATAGGTGAGGCTCATTTCAAAACTGTCCCTCAGATGTACAGGGACATCTGGAGCACAGCTCTATCTTCCTTTTCATTTCAGTTGAACTAATGTCCAGAGCATAGTCTGTATAAATTGGACAGTACTGACCTGCCTTACAGATGATTGTAAATGTAGTTTCTCTATTCTTCAAGGTCAAATGGTGCTTCTGTTTCTTCGAAAGAAGAAACAGAAGCACCATTAGAAGAAAAGTTAGAAACGGAAGACAGAGGGGAAATTCTGTGAAATTTCTACAGTAATAAAGTTTTTTATATGAGTTTTTCTCTGTTTCTAGAATTCTTTTGATTATTCCAACTCACAGTATTTCATTATTGAAACAAATGAACTAATTTTCTTTAGGATTCTCAGCCTTAGAGATGACAGAAAAAAATACTGCATGTTTCCCACCATTCCTTTTGTAATCAACACAATTGTTCTCATTCCCTTATATTCAGGGTATATATATGAAAAGATAGCTGAAAGTCTCTGTAAATATAATCTCCATGCCTCAACATTCAACCCACATATTCAGCAAGCTACCTTTATTCATTCATTCTCTAAGCTCAACTTCATCCTCTTGCACATCCTGAAGTGTATTAAGTTAAATGTACCTGCAGCCTACAATAACTGTACAAATTGGTGAGCAACTTGACCAGTATGTCAGTGGTTTTCTGAATTTACATAATCACGTCTTTTGCAATTCAAAAATATAAGGGGAAGGGAGGGGATACGGAAAGTTCTGATAAACAATATTAAATCAACTGACATAACTACAAGAAAGAACATAAATTAGCTTCATAATGGTACTAGTATGTTCTTTCTTGTGATTATATCAGTTGCTTTAATATCTTAATATCTGGCTAACGGAAATAAACAGCGTGGGCGAGTTTCCGAAATGAAGGAGAGAGTGTTGTATGGTGACTCGTTATTAAGAGGAGTAATAGATGGGAGTGTAACTAAATCGTACTTACCGGGTGCGAAATTTAAGGATGTAAGTGAGAGCATTAGAGTGCAAAAACAGAGGGTGAAAGAAATAACAATTGTGGCTGGTACGAATGAATTGAAAGGTGATAAATTTTTTATGAGAGAGGACTTGAAAGTATTGTTAAAGGTAGCGAAAGAAAAGAGTGACAGAGTTAGAATGGTTAGTCTGTTACCGCGGTATGACAGAGAGGAGTTTAGGAGGAGGGCCATAATCGCAAATGATATTATGCGCAGGTTATGCGGACGGTGTGGTGTGGAATTTGTGGACGTGTGGAATGAGTTTGATGGGCGAAAGGACTTAAACAAGATGGATGGCCTGCATTTGAATGGACTTGGTGTGCGGACACTGGAAAAAGTGTTGCTGAATGAAGTGAAAATGGATGAGCAGAACCAGGGAAACTAGAACTACCAAGGAGGGGGGGAAGTGGATATCCAGACATCAGTGAGACAGTTGAGTGTAAAAATGTATATAATGTACCTGAGCCAGCAAAAAGGACAAAAAATGGGAATGGGATATTTAGAATAACGCATCAAGATAGGGGTGGGACAAAGGGAACACTGCAATTCATGTATACTAATGCCAGGAGTATTAGGAACAAGAAGGAAGAATTTTTGGCCTTGATTGGCTCTTCCTGGCCACGGGTTATTGGCATTAGTGAAACATGGCTGACGGAAGATGATATAGTTAGTGGGATAGAATGTGTAGGTTATAGTATGTTTAGGAGGGACAGAGAGAATAAAATTGGGGGAGGGGTGTTATTGATGATAGCTGATGAACTGCAGCCAAGGAGAATTGAAGTATTGCAGGATAGTGAAAGGAGCTCATTTGAGGCTATTTGGTGTGAGATTGATACTGGCAGAATAAAATATACAGTTGGGTGCTGCTATAGACCAGGTGATGGAATAGATGGTGGAGATGATATGCATAAACAAATTGATGAAATGAGTGGAAGGAGGGTAATTATTATGGGGGATTTCAACTATGGTAACATTGATTGGAAGGAGGAGAGGACACATGTGAGGAAGGAAATGGATTTTATTCAATTATTAAGGGATAACTATCTGAAACAGCATGTAATTGAAAATACTAGGGGTGTGAGAGTGCTTGACCTGGTAATAGTATCTGAGAATTTGACTGTAATGAATATGACCATGTTGCCACCTACTGGTGAGAGTGATCATAAGGTCTTGACCTGGGAGGTGGCTAAAGGTGTGAAATTTGTGATTAAGACAGGGTATATGTGGAATTACCGTGCTGGCAAGTATGACAAGCTTAGGAGATTGCTTGGATCAGTGCCATGGCATGTACAACTGCAAGGGCTGGACGTCGATAGAGCATGGGAAGTGATCAAAGAGCATTTACAGGAGGCTATGGCTGATTGTATACCTAAGGTCCGAATAGTGAAACAAGGAGGGGTTAAATGGATGAATAACACCATTAAGCTTGAGCTGCAAAAAAAGAAACAACTATGGAGGGAATTTAAAGAAAGGGGTGACCTGCAGGCACACGAACGGTATAAAGTACAGGCTAGAAGGGTAACGAGTGTGGTAAAAACAGCAAAAGCCGATTATGAAAGGAAACTAGCTATGCAAGCAAAAGAGAATCCCAAACAGTTCTTTCAATATGCTGCAAGCAAGAAAAAAACTGTACATGGCAAAATGATTTTTAGGAATGACGATGGTAAAGAGTTCACTGAACCAGTCGATATAGTGGAGTTACTGAGCGCGCACTTTGCAAAAGTATATCATCCAGGTGGTGACATTGAAAAAATGAAGGAACCATTAGTTTATATGGGAATTGTGATGAATGAAGTGGAGGTGATTAGTCTATTACAGAACCTTAATGTCAATACATCTGTGGGATTGGATGGTATACCGGCACGGGTCTTGCATGAAGCGGCTAATGAATTATCAGTGCCCTTGACCATGTTGTTTAATCTGAGTCTCAGGTCTGGCTTAGTCCCGAAGGCGTGGAAAGAGGGGAAAATAGTTTCACTGCATAAAGGAGGATCCAAGACTATGGTTGCAAATTACCGACCGATCAGCATATCGGGAGTCGTTGTCAAGGTCTTGGAGAAAGTAGTCAAGGGAAAAATACAGGAATGGATTGATGAAAATGAGATACTGTACAGAGGACAGCATGGCTTTGTGAAGGGTAGATCATGCCTCAGTAACTTGCTCAAGTTTTATAACAAGGTGACGGCTGAACTGGATAAGGGAAATGGGTTTACAGTGATACTGCTGGACCTGGCAAAGGCGTTTGACAGGATACCACATGGAATTCTAATCCGTAAACTGCAACATATGGGAATGGATATAGGGTTGGTGAGATGGATAGCTGGGTGGTTGATGGAGAGATATCAAAGAGTAGTTTATTCAGGAGTAGAGTCCAAAAAACGGCCTGTGACTAGTGGTGTGCCACAGGGTTCTGTTCTTGGACCACTGCTGTTTAATCTGTTCATTAACGATATAGGGAAGGGTCTAAGTGGGACAGTTCATTTGTTCACTGATGATGCAAAGTTGGGTAGGGCGATAGTGAATGCAGAAGATGTCAAAGTCTTGCAAGATGACTTAGATAGATTGGAGTTCTGGACTAAGGAGAATGGATGTCAATTTAATGTGACAAAATGTAAGGTTATGCATTTCGGAGTGAAAAGATTAGCAGCAGTATACCACATCAATGGAACTGTACTCCAAGAGATTGATGAGGCCAGGGACTTGGGAGTGTTGGTGGATAGGGAGATGAAGTTTAGGGGGCACATTGCGAAAGTAGCTAAATCAGCTCATCAACTCACTTGGTTGTTGAAAAATACCTTGACGAGCAGAGAAAAACAAGTTATTGTACCTCTGTACCGAGCCCTGATAAGACCTCATCTCGACTCCTGTGCCCAGATTTGGTCACCTCGGTTCCTTCTTGATGGGGAGGAGGTTGAGAGGATCCAGAGGTGAGTGACTAAGATGATAGCAGGTCTATGGAATGAACCATATGAGAACAGGTTGAAGATTTGTGGGTTGCAGAAACTAGTTGATAGGCGGAAAAGGGGAGACATGATTGAGACATTCAAATTGCTAAAAGGATTCTATAGGATTAATTCAGATGATATTTTTGAGATCAGGACTGGTGGTGGGAGAACTAGGGGACACCCATGGAAGCTGGGCAAGAGCGTGGTTAGCAGGGGTGTTAGAGCTGGGTTCTTTACTTTTAAAGTGGTAAATGAGTGGAATAAGCTGCCAGAGTCTGTTGTGGGTGCTATGACAGTGAGCGAGTTCAAGGCAAGGTATGATAGATACTGTGAGAATGTTGAACAGCTGCGTGAACATGATGTTTAGGGCCTCCCTCGATGAGTCTAAGGACTCCTGGAGTAGCCCGTGGTAGTAATAGTAATCTTTTTGTTTAGGTGTTTATCAGAACATTCCAGAATCCCCCCCCCCCACCTTGTGTATCCTTTACTCACAGAGTCCTCATATGGCTGTCACCATCCAGGTGATTACATCATGGTTACTTTCAGCACCTTTTATTTTATGTTACACCCACATACGACAAGCAGAAGAATCTATTCACCTTATTCACAATAACATCCTGTCCAAAGGCCATAATCAAATTAAAGATACTTATTGTTCTTGGTGTGCCTTCTATTACATACAGTCCAGGAAAGTTGTTTTGATGATATCATTTCATTATAATATAGATAATATACATTTCCATAATTCAAATCACACTAACAGTCAATCAGCCTCCTTTTATCTGTACAGGCATGGTTGGCTGAGTGGTCAGTATACCTGCTCTCCAACCAATAGATCATGGGTTCGAATCCTGCTGTGGGAAAGGATGCTAGTGATTATCTTATTCGATGGGAGATGAATTTCATCGCCTGGTGTGAGACCACTGCCCCACTTATTGGAGACTTGAAATGGCTTGAAAAAGTTCCATGTTTGGTCTCTAGAGTAGGGTTTCCAGACTATGTAAAAATAATTACAAATTACAAAAAAAAATAAAAATAGAAAAAATCCTTAGTCCACCCACAATACAAATGTATTATAGGTTTACTGATAACTTTCAAGAGTGGGAACAACAACAAAAAAAATCTGCTAGCCAAATTTCCCTAACAATTTCCACTTCTAAGCTTACAATAACATCTTACTAAATATTTCCTACAGTGTTCTGAATCACATCATACAGTCTTAAAATCATTAAAATTATTCCACCTCACCCCCTTGCATCTCAGCCTTGACTTTTTGTTTATCAACGATTATCAAGAAAATCAATTTGAACAAAGCAAGAAACTTTTGATACTTCCAATTTCCACTTATTTTGATACTCTTGTTATTATTATTATCATCAGAACTTAAAATAATAAAAATATTAATTCTGGAAGGTTCCTTTGTCACATACATATCCTTTTCAAACTTCCTTTTAAATGCATTCACATTCTCTATACTCACCACTCTCTCAGGCAATCCATTCTAATCATAATAATTATTATTATTATTATTATTACACACTTCATGGAGTTGGCAGATTCATCGTGGGAGGTTCATTCAAATGACACCATATTTATCATATAGAATCTTAAAATCCTTAACACTCCTTGCATTAATAACACATTCTGGTAATGTGTTCCATTCACTAAAATGGAACACATTACCAGAATGTGTTCCATTTTCCATCTCCATGCAAAAAAAAATCTACTTTTCACACCCCTCTTCAACACACTTTTACATAATTTCCAAAGATGATCTCTGGTTCTTCTTCTTCTCTCACCTTTTACTCTTTTTATAATCCCCTCTGGATTAATCTGATAAAATCCTCTCACTAACTTAAATGTCTCTATCATATCACCTCTTTTCCTTCTATCCACAAACTCTGCAATCCATAATTCTTCGACCTCTGTCCAATGTCTCCACATCACATTGAAAAACAGGTGTGGTCTGACCAGTGTCTTATACAGTTGCACAACCACTTCTTTATCCCTACATGTTAGAGTACTTCTTATCATAGCAGCACTACAATATGCAGCCATTGCAACACTAGCAATATGCCCTCTAAACTTCAGTCAACTGTCAACCATCACTCTCAAATCTCTAATCTCATCCACTTCCCATAGCTTTATATTTCTGCACTACAAAATGCAACACCTTGCACTTATTGATATTAAAACTTTGAATAGGCTCTTTGTCCAAGTAAAGAGCCTATTCAAATCTTCCTGAAAGGAATTAACATCAACAGTGCTACTTATAAGTCTTCCCAACTTTGCATCATCAGCAAATAACTGAAGATCCCCAGTCAGTCCACATGATATATTGTTTACAAACAAGTTAAACAGCAGGGGCCCAAGAACAGAACCTTGGGGCACGGCACTGATCACTCTCCTTTTTTTGAGACAGTGCTCCATCGTACACAACTTGCTGGTATCGTTCAGAGAGCCAATCTCTGATCCAACTAACCAATATAGTATCTACTCCCATCCTTTGCAGCTTGTAAACCAACTTATCATGCAGTAATCTATCAAATGCTTTGCAAAGTCCAAGAATATCACTGTATATGATTCTCCCGTATCTAACACACTTGTTACATTATCATAACATGGAAATAAATTACTAAAACAAGAACTACCCTTTACAAATCCATGCTGGCCATCATAAAGAGTGCTATGTCCATCAATCATCATCATCATCACGAATTATGAGCTCACTGCCCATTGATGCCTGTTTCACTATCTTCTTCCACCTTTCTTTGTCCAGTGCACAGTGTCACAGTTTTTGTACACCCATTCCACACCAGTCTTTTATATCGTCTATCCATTCTCTGTATGGTCTACCTCTTCTGTTTAAACCATCCAAAATACTAAACATTATTATTATTATTATTGTTCCGGGCAACTCCAAGGAGTCGACAGACTCATCGAGGGAGGCCCTAACATCATGTCAAGAACAACTATTCGACATTAACACAGTATCTATCATACCTTGCCTTGAACTCATTCACGGTCGTAGAAGGCACAACAGACTCTGGAAGCATATTCCACACATTCACCACTCTCCAAGTAAAAAACCTAGCTCTAACTCCCTTGTCAACCACGCTCTTGCCCAGCTTCCATGCATGGCCCTTAGTCCTCCCACCACCAGTACTATTCTCAAAAATATCTTCTGGATCAATCTTGTAGAAACCCTTCAGTAATTTGAAGGGTTTCTACAAGATTCCCACAAATCTTCAACCTATTCTCATAAGGTTCATTCCACAGAACATCTATCATCTTGGTCACTCGTCTCTGGATCCTCTCCACTTCCTCCCCATCACGAAGAAACCCTGATGCCCATAACTGGGCACAGTAGTCCAGATGGGGTCTTATCAAGGCTCGATAGAGAGGAACAACAACTTGTTTGTCTCTGCATGTTAAAGTATTTTTCAGAAGCCAAGTGATTTGATGAGCTGATTTAGTCACTTTTGCGATGTGCCCCCTAAACTTCAATTCCCTATCCACCAACACTCCCAAATCCCTGGCCTCATCAATCTCCCGGAGTACGGTTCCACCAATGCGATATACTGCTGCTATTCTTTTCACCCCAAAGTGCATAACCTTACACTTTGCCACATTAAACTGACATCCATTTTTCCTAGCCCAGTCCTCCCAACTATCCAAATCATCTTGTGTAGAGGCTTAAGTGCTGTGAGGACATTATGTTGGAGGTTTAATGGACTTTTTTACAGCACTCACAAAGAATTAAAATAGAATTTAATACTTCCTATATTTCGTCCTAGTCACTAGGACATCTACGGGGATTACAAATACAATTAATGTAACATGCACACAAAACTTACAATACTAAGCCCAACCACGTGGGTGACAATAAAGTCCTATCTAGGTGGAGCGCCCTCTAAGGGCAGTTGTAGGTGGCCTGGAATGTAAGGTGGGACCTCTGGCGATGACTGTTTCCCAAATCTTCGGAAGCTTAATGCAACCGTATTTGTTAAGATTTGGTTGGTTTTTGAGAGCTGCTGCTGCTTCTAAGAAAAGTCTCTCTTTCTTGAATTTGCTGTGGTGGAGCATGGTGGTTTTTTTCCCATGATACTCTGTGGGTGGTGTCCAAAACATGGTCAGCCAAGCCTGAATGGCCATAGTTGTGTTTAACGATGTACGACTTGTGTTCCTCTAGGCGGATGGATGCTGATCTGCCTGTCTGTCCAAAGTACGCAAGCTTACAGGAACAGGGTACTTTGTAAAGTACCCTGTTCAAAAGTACCCTGTTTACAAAGTACCCTGTTCCTGTAAGCTTGCGTACTTTGGACAGCCAAGCCTGAATGGCCATAGTTGTGTTTAACGATGTACGACTTGTGTTCCTCTAGGCGGATGGATGCTGATCTGCCTGTCTGTCCAAAGTACGCAAGCTTACAGGAACAGGGTACTTTGTAAAGTACCCTGTTTACAAAGTACCCTGTTCCTGTAAGCTTGCGTACTTTGGACAGACAGGCAGATCAGCATCCATCCGCCTAGAGGAACACAAGTCGTACATCGTTAAACACAACTATGGCCATTCAGGCTTGGCTGACCATGTTTTGGACACCACCCACAGAGTATCATGGAAAAAAACCACCATGCTCCACCACAGCAAATTCAAGAAAGAGAGACTTTTCTTAGAAGCAGCAGCAGCTCTCAAAAACCAACCAAATCTTAACAAATACGGTTGCATTAAGCTTCCGAAGATTTGGGAAACAGTCATCGCCAGAGGTCCCACCTTACATTCCAGGCCACCTACAACTGCCCTTAGAGGGCGCTCCACCTAGATAGGACTTTATTGTCACCCACGTGGTTGGGCTTAGTATTGTAAGTTTTGTGTGCATGTTACATTAATTGTCTTTGTAATCCCCGTAGATGTCCTAGTGACTAGGACGAAATATAGGAAGTATTAAATTCTATTTTAATTCTTTGTGAGTGCTGTAAAAAAGTCCATTAAACCTCCAACATAATATCCAAATCATCCTGTAACATTTTGACATCCTGTGCACTCACAATTGCTCTACCCAACTTTGCATCATTAGCAAACAAGTGAACACTTGTTTGCTGATGATGAAAAGAGAAAGGTGAAAGAAATCTTTCACCTTTCTCTCAAATCCTTTCCTATATCATTGGTGAACAAATTGAAAAGCAGTGGTCCAAGAACAGAGCCCTGCGGCACACCACTAGTCACAAGCCGTCTTTTAGACTTCACTCCTGCATAAACCACTCTCTGGTATCTCTCCTTCAACCACCCTCCTATCCATCTCACCAACCCTATATCTATCCCCATCTGCTCCAGTTTACTGATTAGGGTTCCATGTGGTATCCTGTCAAAGGCCTTGGCAAGATCCAGTAGTATCACTGTAAACCCATTACCCCTATCCAGTTCAGCCGTCACTGTGTTATAAAACGTGAGCAAGTTACTGAGGCATGATCTACCCTTCACAAAACCATGTTGTCCCACATACAATATCCCATTTTCATCTATCCAATCCTGTATTCTTTTCTTGACTAATTTCTCTAAGGCCTTGACAATCATTCCTGATATGCTAATCGGTCGGTAATTTACAACAGCAGTCTTGGAACCACCTTTATGCAGTGGACTATTTTCCCCTCTTTCCACACCCTTGGGACTAACCCAGACCCGAGACTCGAATTAAACAAAATGGTCAATGGTACTGACAATTCTTTAGCTGCTTCTCGTACGACATGAGCTGGTATACCATCCAATCCCTCGGATGTATTGACATTGAGGTTATGCAATAGACTACTCACCTCCACTTCATTCACCACAACTCCCGTATAATCTACTGGTACATTCGTTTCTGCAATGTCACCACCTGGATGGTATATACTTGCAAAGTGCTCACTCAGTAACTCAATTATATCAACTGATTCAGTTACCTCCCTACCATCGTCATTCTTTAAAAATCATTCTGCCATGTACATTTTTCCTTTTACTTGCTACATATCTAAAAACTGTTTAGGATTCTCTTTAGCCTGCATGGCCAATGTTCTTTCGTAATCCTTTTTTGCTTTTCTTACCACACTCGTTACCCTTCTGGCTTGCGCTTTATACAGTTCATGTGCCTGCCGGTCACCTTTCTCCTTAAATTCCCTCCATAGTTGTTTCTTTTTTTGCAGCTCAAAGCTTAATGGTGTTATTCATCCATTTAACCCCTACTTGATTTATTATTTGGACTCTAAGTATACAGTCAGCCATTGCTTCATGCAAACACTTCTTAACTGCCTCCCATGGACTATCAACTTCTAGTCCTTGCAGTTGTACATGCCATGGCACTGAACCAATCAAACTCCTAAGCTTGTCATACTTTCCAGCCCGATAATTCCACATGTACACTGTCTTAATTGAAAATTCCACACCTTTAGCCACCTCCCAAGTCATGACCCTATGATCACTCTCACCAATTGGTGGCAATGTGGGTCATATTTGTTACAGCCAAATCCTCAGATGTAATTACTAGGTCAAGCACTCTCTGACCCCTAGTATTTTCCATTACATGTTGTCGCAGATAGTTATCCCTTAATAACCGCATAAAATCCAATTCCTTCCTCCTGTGTGTCCTCTCCTCACTCCAATCAATGCGACCATAGTTGAAATCTCCCATAATAATTACCCTCCTTCCACTCATTTCTTCTATTTGCTTGTGCATACTGTCACCACCATCTTTTCCATCACCTGGTCTATAGCAGCACTCAATTGTATATTTAGTTCTGCTAGCCACAATCTCACACCAAATGGCCTCAAATGTGCTCTTTTCTCTATCCTGCAATTCAACTTCTATTCTCCTTGGCTGTAGTTCATCAGCTACCATCAACAATACTCCTCCCCCATTTTATTCTCCCGGTCATTCCTGAACACACTATACCAAAGTTATTGCCCCATCAGTCTGATTTCCAATTTGGGCAAAATCGCTGAAAAAGTTATCCTCTCCAAAATTTAAGTTTCTGTAAACCAGTTAAATATCCTACCTTTAGAGCAGTTTGGTTTTCGCAAACTCCACAGCACTACTCAACAGATCTATAGACTAGTTGAATACATTACCACCAGCTTCAACTGGCATCAATACACTGGAGCAGTCTTTCTTGACTTAGAAAAGGCCTTCGACAAATTATGGCACTTTGGACGCCTATACAAGCTGATTTTAGCCGCCATTCATTGGATCTGATCCACCTCATTAAGTCTTTTCTTTCTGGAAGACGCATGCAAGTTAAACTAAATGGGGTGGTATCTACCCAGCAGCGGATCTTGGCTAGAGTGCCTCAAGGATCCCTCCTGGCGCCAATACTTTTCTCGATTTACATGACGGATATCCCATATAACCCGATGTCATCTATCATTGCTCTCTATGCCGACAATTCAGCAATACTGGTCAGATCTCTTAAACCCCATCTTGTTACAAAGAAACTACAAGATAACCTGCTGAAACTGGAACACTGGTTCTCCATTTGGAGACTGCAAGTAAATCCTCAAAAAAGCAGTGCTCTTCCGTTCACAAAAAATTCAACATCTCCCAAAGAAGACATCTTTCTATTTAACATCAGGATTCCCTGGAAAACAGAAGCCAAATATCTCGGCGTACTGCTAGACAGAAAACTTATCTTCAGCCCACATACAAAATCCTTATGTGCAAAGGCATCAAAAGTCATAGCACAGCTTTACACTCTTATCAATAGGAACAACAAACTAGATATTAAAATCAAATTGCTCCTCTACCAGTTGATGATTCGTACCATTATCACTTATGAGTTGCCCCAGTCCTGAAAATAGTTCAGGTGTAAACCTATTTGCTTACACTTGGATAAAGGATTAAACCAAGTATATAATTTCTTGGTATCTTTAATTTATAGTATAACCAAGTCGAAAAACTTCCAATTTCATAATGTGTTTCTCCTTAATTTTTAGAAATGTTTTATTGGCCAATTTATCCGATACATTTGAGAGAAAAGTCCAAAGTTCAGGATTAAGAATAGATGACAATTCTACTTGGAGAGAGTGGCGGCATTGATAACAGATAGAGTAGCATGTGTAGCACCAATCTGTTCTCACAGTTATGCAAAGCTGGCATGCCTGTAGATATGAAGAGCTTTAGAAGAGTGAAATTTACTTTTCAGCTTAATAAAACTAGGACTAATTTCACTATCCCTTTTTAAGAAGATTAGCTAGTTGGTTTTCCTTGATAAACAGAGATTACACTTACCATATTGCTTAACTAGAGTAAGCATAGTGCACAAAGTAAAAAAACCCTCAAACTGTTTAGTTCTACCCCCCCCATATGCAAATTTCCAAAAATTCATAAACCCAGTAACCTTCTCCATCCCATAGTAGATACTACTGCCCTCTTCCTCTTTTTTAAGTTAGACAAGCAGTTAGCTAAATCCTTAACCCCACTTACAGGTCATTCTTCTTCCTATATTAAAAATGCCACTTATTTCAAATCTTTAATTTAATTTTAGACAATAACAATAGCATGATTAGCTTTGATGTCACTTCCCTTTTAACCAACATCCCTCTTTCTCAAACTTTAAATTTAATAAAAAAAAAATTTCTCATGAACATAATTGATATTTTTAATTTTACCATTAATTCCAGCTTCTTCATTTGGAAGTACTATTTATAAACAGATTTAGAGTACAGTAATGGGCTCTCACTCTCTAGCTAATAATTATATGGAGCATTTCCAAGTGTAAGCAAATATTTTTGTTTTCTTACACTTGGAAAAAAAGAAAATAATAATAGCCTTCCTTTTCTAGATATTCTAATTACACATCTTCCCAATGGCACTCTTTCTTTTTCAGTTTACAGAAAACCCACCCACAGGTAGACACATATACAAACTTTTTCTCCCTCCTCCTCAACAATATGGTGTTATAAAAACCCTTGTTAATAGAGCCTCCAATCTCTGTTCTACAGAGGCTGACCTTGATGAACTTCCTTTATTCGTCAGGCTCTCCTGTCCAAAGACTACAATATCAAAAAGGTCAACAAATTAATTGTTCCTCCCATCTTCTTTCATCCTTCTCAACATGTTGACTATAATAATGCTATCATTGTTTCTTATATCAATTGCACCTCAGAGAAAATAGCCAGAACACTAAAAAAAGTGCAATCTCTGCATAATTTTCAAACCTTATCTAAAGCTAGCTACACTCATCCGATGTCCCAAGGATTCTCTACTTTCTCTAACGTTCCAGGTATTTACAAAGTTCCCTGTTCCTGCATCTTAACTTATTATGGTCAAATTGGGAGCTCTGCTAACATCTACCTAGAAGAACATTTAAAAAAAAAAATACATCTGTAGCCATAAGTATGGTCAGTCAGTGCTTGCTGATCATGCCTTGGATAATTTGCACATAATCAAATGGAAAAGACTGCTATGCTTCACCACAAAAAATACAAAGCTGAAAGAGTTTTTTTCAGAATCAGCAGCAGAATTAAAAAAATGACCTAATCTTAATGAATATGGTTGTATTAAACATCCAAAATTTAGGAAACTAATTCTTAGGCCTCCCACCCAACACAGCCAAGGCTCACTAGCAGCATAGAGTTCACCCCTCATAAGACTTGGGCTCTAAGTCTAATCTTTTCCATTTAGTGTTTGTTCAAATTTGTGTTATGTTTTTGCAATTCTAATATTGTTTCCTTGATGATATATCAATGACTGAGATGAAATATAGGAGTGATTAAATGTATTGTGCAATTATTTATATGTGCTGTATTAAACCTCATAATGAGTTCAAACCAGCACATAAGTCTAAATAGTTGATAGTGTATGAGTCTACAGTTCATCTGTATAAATGTCCCTCACAAATAATCACTACAAAACATTAGTGTCATATAGACCAGGGCACAGAGTAAAAATAATGATGTACTAGTCCTGCTCTTCAGAGACACCCAAATTGCAGCTACATTACCACAATACACACTCAGTGTCCAAGTTACACACTTCATAATTCTTTTCAACACAAGGGTGTGATATATGCCTTTGTGAGATCTAATTCTGCTTACCAGTATGCTTAATTTAGAATCTCCTACTTTTGATCTTGTATCACTCAAGGTTTTTCCTTGCCCCCTTCAGTTACATCCATCAGTGTTATTTATTGATCTCTACTCCAAATACCACACAGACCTCTTTAACTATCTACAGTATTTCTGAAGTTCAATCTTCTGCTGTTCAGCTACCCAAATTCCTGATAACCCTCTTCATGCTGCCAATACCGATGATTAAGTGGGATGACCTATGGAACTTGTACTCTTTCTTTTCATGGTCTGGCAATTGTGTCTGCTCTTCTCATCCAAACACCTGCTCTGAATGAATCACAGAAAAATGAGCTAACAATTCTACAGTCATACTCAGCCTATACTGAAGCATGCAGTAAATGCAAAACAAATCGAAATCTGATTTAATACAAGTCAACAGCAGAAAACTCACATCATGCTGAAATGGAAGCTGTACCTTCTGGTCACTTGCAAAAGCCATTCGATGTAACTTTTAATCACCAGATGGCACCACTCGCACAGCACCTTAAGATAAAGTGATCTTCTTGCATCACTTTTTTTTTTCTGAAACATAGATACATAATGACCAAGGTAAATCACCCCGACCATACCAGAAACTGAATACCATATGCCTCTTGAGGTTTTTTGCAAACAGACATCAGAAGGATATTAATCAACTTGGACACTAAAAAGTCATCAGGTCCTAATGGCATCTCTCCAACTGTACTCAAATGTTATGCTCCAGAGCTAACACCTGTCTTGTACTGTCTCTGTAATCTTTGATTAGCTGGAAATTATCCTAATTTGTAGAAGCAGGGATATATCCAGCCTATTCCAAAAAGAGAGAGAGATAAAAATCTACCATCAAACTAGAAACCAACTTACCAACCAATTGCCATCACTTCAATCCCTTTATGATAGTGGAGAAAGTCATTAACAATCAACTTTTCCACTACCTAAAGGTCCACCAGTTAATTACTTATAATCAGTATGCATTCCATCAATCAAGATTCATGGCTGACCTTTTAGCCTTCATCATCCTCCACTGAATATGTGCCATGGAAAGGTTTGGAAAAAGCATGTACTGTTGCTCTAGACACCAGAGCTTTTGATCAAGTCTTGCATCAAGGACTTCTAAGCAAATTACTAAGCTTTGATCTATCTACTGTCTTCTGTAATTGAATGGCCAGCTTTCTCTCTGCTCATTCACTGCATATCATGGTGGAGGGCCTCCTCTTTTTGAGCTTCATCACCAATGCACAGGGACATGTTCTATCACATACCATCTTTCTCTTATACATCAATGACTTACTCTCAATCACCACTAATCGTATCCATAGTTTTGCTGATGATAGTATTACTCTATTCATCCTACTCATTCAATAAACCATGCAGTGATCAGATACCTAAGCTTCAAGATTATCTGCAACCAGTGTGTATATAGTATGTAGGCTATCCTTCAGCGGGATGAGGACAACCTGGCCACTTTCAATGACATCAAATGCAGTGTTGCATTTTCTCTCACAAAAGGGATCTTACCTCACATACCCTTACCCTCAGTAATAAAGAAATCTCCACACAGGATAACTAACCACTAACCACTACTACACAAATCCCAAAGCCACTCATTCTTAGAATGCTGTTCATGTCTAGGGGGGTACACCCAGTGGTGTTTAGGGGAGGGCAGAGGCAGACTGCCCTGGGCAGCACTTTCTTGGGTATGGCACTTTTTAATTGAGACACAATTTTACCCTTCGACGATTCTTTTATTTATGTTAACTTAGTAATTTTTATCATTTAATTAATAATTAGTTTTTAACAACTATACTCACAACTAAAATAAACATAAACATATTGTTTTAATTTATTTCCCTATACATCATAGTATTTGTAGTTTTTTCAGGGACAGAAAACTCAAGGACCGCCTCGGGTGGCAAAAGTTCTTGTTACACCACTGGGTACCTAAAACCTCCCTAAAAATTCTCACTGCTATACAGAGGAGAGCAATTCAGCTCATAGATGATCTTTCTCACAGGTGGAAACCTCTACTTCATGGACAATGTTTCAGCTCTGTGTCTGTTCTACAGGCACTTCCATGGTCACTGCTCCACTGAACTGAAATGGCAACCATCATTCCTTACTTTTTCTTGAGACTGTTAAAATAAGAGCATCAGCAAAGCAGCTGCCTAACATTCCTTTTCAATACAACCACAAACACACTGAACCTGCTCTTCCTCATGAAGTGTTCTCAAACAACTACAACCTCAAAATCTTCAAGAAAAATATTCACTAAACTTTCCCAACCCACACCTGTACTCTACACATGGCACTAGTATGTTTATAGTTTTTTCTGACTTTTGTATATAGTATCAATATTAAAAAAAGAAAGTGCACAATGATTTTGAAACTCTCGAGACGTAATTCACTGATATAATCATAATGATTGATACAATCATTCAGTGAGGTCTAGTGGAAGTAAAGTAAACCCATTAAGAAGTAGGTGTTAGGAGACCTGAGAACACAAATTAAAAATATTTCTCTCTCTCCCCCCCCCCCCCCCCATGATTCCCAAGAAATGTAACAAGAATCCATGCTAAATTTTGTAGTTATTCACTATGACAGCATAACCACTTACTGCATTAGTTTTATAACAAGGGTATTACTGATGAGAATTTGCTGAAAAAACAAAAAATCTGGTATGCTTAGATCTAACTAAATAGAGAATTTCAAAGATGTGATAAAAGATTAACTCAAAATTTAGCTTCATCCTATTTTTAAAGATTTGGATATTCATTAGGAAAAAAAATACAAGATGAATACTTAAATTAAAGTTGCGAAGAAATTATATATGAATACTAAACAAAATGCATCTTAAAAAAAGTACTGGTATTAGAATAATATTCCAGTATTAAATAATTTTTGTTCACATGTAATACTCACCATTTCCACAACCTCAACTTCAGCCTCTATCCTCAAATGATAAAGAAAGGTTGCAAGGTCTTTTTTCATTTGTATGCTGTTATCTTCAAGTTCTGTTTTGAAAAGTTAAGGACTGCTACCAGGTTATATGATAATTTTCAATAGGATTAACCCCACAGCTTGGATAAAACGATTGGTTATTTATACCTAAACAGAACAGGATAAATAAAGTGGGGAGAGTGAAATGGACGGATTCTGAAATTATTATGGAAGAGCTGCAGAAGAAGAGGATGTCAGGGATGAGGGACAAAGAAGATATGCTCAGCTGCATGAAGAGTATGAGGCACAGGCTAGGATTCCGATTTGGTTTGATTTTTATTTGTAAATCAGAATTCAATTAGCATCAGTCATAAAACAAGACCTCAAAGATTAAATTATAGCAATAAATAAATATACGTATAAAACAAAAATTTTGTATATAAAATTTTTTAAGTTGTATAAAATATAAATTTAGTACAAAAATTTGAATTCCCTCTCTCCACACACACACACATGGTTATCCATTTGAAAGTTTTTGGTAGAAATTTAAAAAATATCAGGTATATTAGATGAGTTAGATTAAATGAAATTTTCCTGAGTTTAAAAGGATTAGGCAGGTTACTAAAACTGATAAATTATTGACAACAGAATAAAACCAGAATGATGGCGAGTGCACGCTCACACATACCATTACCCTTCACAACAGGAAGGAGCATGTTAGATGATTATGATTTATGCAGAGAGCTGTGTAGAAATAGTTTCCTCACTATGGTCTCGTGCAGACTGTACTGCTACAGTTTAATTTCCAGTCTATTCTGGTACAGATCGAGGCTGAAGGAGTCTCTTTTCCATGCTGTCGGACATTCGGATATGCATTTGTCTTATGAACTGCTTTTAATCAGTAAAATGGATATGCCAAATAATGATCTTGTAAGACAGGGTTTCCCAAATTGTGTTCTGCAGAAGGTGAATAAGTGTTCCGCGAAAAGTTCTCCTAGAATTTGTCATTTTAGTTTTCTTAGCATTTTTCATGAATATAAATATTTTATAGTGGAAATATTCTGAGGAGAATAATATTCGTGAATATGTCGAAAAGCTCAGACCCAGAATGCCTAATAACATCTGTGTAGCAAATGTTACCGTGCCGTGTATTTTTAAACGTGGAAGTATTCATCAAATATTGTTAATTTTCACACATTGAAACCTTTCAGCATTTGGGAAAGGGAATACCGCTGTTTATGACCAGTCATAAAAATTGCCTGCAAGCAGATTATAATGGGCGGCGTATCCTCTGTTCTCAAAACTGAAGAAAATGACATCTGGGTAGCAAATGCCAGTGACCAAGCAGCATATTTTTAAACATGGAAATATTCGTGAATTATTGTTAATTTTCACACATCGAAATCTTTCAACAATCGGGAAAGAGAATACCGCTACTTATGACTAATCATAAAAATTGCCAGCAAGCCGATTGAAACAATGGGCGGCGTATCCTCTGTTCTCAAAACTGAAAGAAATAACATCCGTGTTGCAAATGTTAGTGACCAATCAGCAAGGAAGTATAAAGAAAATTTTTCCACTAAAACTGAAGATCAAGGTAATCTGTATCTGGTTCTGAAATCTAGTAATACTGAATACTTTCTTCGCAAGTTCATATTGTAGGGTGAAAGTTTCAAAACCGTAGTGCCATGATTTTTTAAAAGTAATGGGCCTGCAGATTTAAATTTTAATATGAATAAGAGACAAGGGACTTTGTTTAATTTTGGTATTAAGAAATCTCTTATTGAAGGTGTTTGTGATGCAACAGATAGTGAGTCATCCACCACCAGCCTACAAAGCCATCTCCAGGATGCACAAAAGGAGGGGCAAACTACCAGCACACAGGAGAAAAAGTCCGCATTCACTCGTAAGTATTTATAGTAATAATATTATAAATTTTTGGTGATCAGAATGGGATATGTCAATGAAAATCAGCACAAATTAATTTAATGATGTTTATGTTAATTAATAATTAATGAACAATTATTAATTAATAATAAAAATCAGATAAATTAACAATTAATTATTAATTAATACATTACAAAATAACCAAGGTGTTCCGTGAAAATTACAGAATTTGTGAAGTGTTTCATTGTAGGAGAAGTTTGGGAAACGCTATTGTAAGGGATGAGCTGACAACTGCCAAATCTGTAGTCACATTGTGCTTGATCCACTGTGGCTCTGGATTCAACAAAAATGAACATCCAGTTGAAGCCTCCTTATTTGATGTGAAAGATGTTAGATTCAGCAGAGGACTGGATATCGATGGTATACCAGACTTTTTAATAATGCCTGTAGTAAATTTAACGAATCCATGTAAATGATCTACCTTTTGTAGCATTTAAATTTCATATTTTGCCAATTTTATGGCATGCAGCTCAGCGATATAGCTATTGCATTCCAATGGGATTTGATTTCATACTAGACTATCCAGGAAGACTGCAGCAGCAGCAGATACAACTAAAACATTTGATTTTGCACCATCTGTATAGACATATAGAAAATAATTTGAAAACCTACCTGTATCAACAAGGGATGGAATTGAATGTTTTCCTTGACTGCACATATGATGGAACATAGGCATGCCAAGATGAAAAGCTGCTTTGTAATGCATGTGCAATCTTTTCAACTGTGACATCTGGCTCAAAGAGATTCTTTGAGATGAAGAGCCAAAGGATGGATGTATAGCAGTCTGACATTTCTTCTAGAAGTACTCCCAACACAGACAAAAAGGTCCATACAGTACGTATTTTAATTTCACTGCATTTTACAGAAACAGTTGCTGATGTGAAATGACAACAATGGTTGTCATTTCACATCAGAAAGGACCACAGAAAAGTTATGTTCTAAATGTACCAATTGTAACTACTTGATAGTATGCAGGATTAAACTATCAGAGATTACTGTTTCGAGTGGAGGCACATACATGATCAAGTTTAAAAAGATAAGTGCTCAGAATAGATAGAACAAAGAATATTAGTCGGCACTCTAAGAGGTCAAAGACAGGGTGTGAAGGATGCTGCTCTTTTGCACTTGTCTCTCAGCTGACATGTGTGGAAGGAATGTTAGTTCTAAGAACTTGGCCTCTATTCCAACTGAGATTATCATTTGTCCTAGTGTTAATTCTAGATCAGGATAAAGAATATGTGGCAAAGGTGCATCACACAAACTGATTGATTGTGGTAAAAACTTAAACTTATTTGCAAGCATCCAGAAAGAAAGATGGTTAATGGCTTGCAGCACCTGTCTTCTATGACTTTCACATTACAAGGAAGACAAAAGATGGTAATGTTATTGACACAAGATATTTCTTATAGTCAGAGGAACTTGTTCCACTATTGACTCTAACAGCAGAGAGCGAGACACTTAACATAGAACCCTGCTCCTCTTAGAGAGAAGACTGGGAGATGGTAGATCTACTCTGGCTTGAAAGAATTAATTAGATAAAAAAAATTGAATAAAAAGAGAGATCTCCTAAGAGAAAATTGTGTAGGTTTTTTTCAGTATATATATATAGATAGATAGATAGATCAGAGTTAATAATTTTTTCCAAACCAGCTTAAAGATATTGGACAGTAACTTGTTGGATGTTTTGAATCCTACATGTCATTGGAAAAGAAATAATAATAACAACAATGACATTGACTGGAGAAAATGGTATAAAAACAGCTGTTGTGGAAAATATAGTGGAGACACTTAATGAGCAGTTCATAAAGGTCTTTCAGTCTTGTGAATGTGACTTCATGGAGAGACTGAGAGCAGTTAATGATGGGGAGGAGAGACTGACTGTAAGTGGGTAAGTGGTGTATGGGGAGTTGAGCAAACTAGATGGTAATAAGGCTGTGGAACTTGATAATATATCACTGCATATTTTCAAGGAACGTGCCAGGGAGTTGACATCTCCCTTGACATATTTGTTTAAGATGAGTCTTACATTAGGTCAAGTTCCAAAGGAAAGGAAGGAAGAAGAAGACAGAATTCAAGCATCAAATTACAGGACATTCTGTGTGTCAGATGTTGTGGTTAAAGTGTTGGAAAGACTGGTGAGAATCAGGATCCAGAATTAGGTTGACAACAATGGTATTATCTTTCATGGACAGTACGGATTTGCTAACGGCAGGTCATGTTTTAGTAATCTACTTACTTATTAGTAAGGTGACAGCAGCATTGGATGCAGGAGATGGATACATAATAGTATACTTAGACTTTGCAAACGATTTTGATAGATTACTGCATGAGAAGTTGATGTCAAATTAGAGTAGATGTGGTTGGATATTAGAGTATTGCATCGGTTCGGAGATTGGCAGCTGATAGGTATCAACAAGTTGTGTATGGGAGAGCAATATCCCAGAAGAGGAAAGTCACTAGTGGTGTGCCTCAAGAGTCTAGGACCATTGCTATTTAACTTGTATATTAATGATATTGGGGAAGATTTGAATGGGGATAATCAGTTGTTTGTAGATGATGCAAAGTTGTGATAAAGCAGATGTTGTGGCTTTACGAAAAGACTTGAATAGACTGAGTGAATGGACACGAGACTGTGGATACCAGTTCACTGTTGCAAAATGTAAGGTTTTAAAATTTGGGAAACAAAGATGGGGTGTAGAATTTACTCTTGTTGGGATATGTGGTTGTAGGTGGAGGAAATAAGAGATCTTGGGGTGATGGTGAATAAGGATCTGAAATTTAGGGGACATATTGCCAAAATTGTGAGGACAACACAAAAAATTCTAGGAATGATGTGGAAAGGACACTGACTTGTACAAGTAAGAACATTTTGGTTCCATTGTATAAGCTCTGAATAGGCTGCATATGGACCACTATGCATAGATATGGTCAACTGGTATTTAAATGGTGTTAAAGAGATGTTGGAGAGGGTCCAGAGATGATTGACCAAAACAGTTTCCAATCTCTGGAATGTTGAATATAAAAAAAAACTGAGATGATGTAATTTGCAGTCTAGTGGATAGGAGGAAGATGGACAACATGATAGAGATGTACAAGTTAATAAGGGGTAGTTATAGGATTAATGTTGCAGAAGTTTTTCATGAAATGTTGTGAGATTGGGGAAAACAAGATATCATCCCTATAAGCTATATAAGGAGGGTGAGAAGCAGGTTTTTCCACAGAGAGTTATGAAAGAATGGAATGCATAGCCTGAGAGCATGGTGTCTGCAGAGAATTTAGATGTGTTTAAGGTGTGGTATGATGAGCTGTGTGTGTATGACAAAATCAACCTCCTAGATGAGTATCTAACTTCATGGGGTCTTGGGATAATAATAATGATTATTTCTCTTTGCTGTTATTATTCGATTAAAGTGAAACGTGAATGTAAATCAGCACCTAATCCTAAATACTCATTTACACCTACCGTATTTAGCTTTTTGATCTTCGGAATACCTTCACATATTGATGATGCTGTTATGGACTTCTTTGTCAGTTCTGAAGCAGCATTCCTTACCACTGAACTCCTCATTTGATGCAATAATTCCAAGATCTCTACTAAGCTTGTCATAAGAAGTCTCTTGTACTTCCACATATATCCTTTCCTCACAGAAGTCTTCATATAGCCACAATCCATGTGATATTTTCATAATCTTTCTTACCAACTGGAGGAAAGTATGAAATGCCACCCACAATTACATCCTATGATGAAATTATCAGATTTAAAACTGTTGATCCTGATATGCTCTCCTTTACATACTTCCTGAGATAGTTGTTTCTCAAGAATTCCAAAAATTCATTTCCCTTATTCTCAAATGCTATCTCTTCATTCCAATTTCTGCTACCATAATTATAATCATCCTTCCTTTGTTCCATAACCCAAACTGATCATTGATCATGACCCAAATTTCTTCATCACCATCCTTCACATTCCCTCGCCTGTTGAACATCCAACTAAATATCTTTTCCTGTCTACCTCCACCTCACACTGCAATGCCTAAAAAAAATGCCACTATTTCCCTCTTGCATGTCTACCTTATGTGAACATAATTCCCCTGTTATCATTAGAGCACACTCCCTCAATTCCTTCTTGTCTCCTTTATCCTCACAAACAGGCATGGTCTAGTGGTTAGGATACCTGGCTCTCACCCAGGAGGCCTGGGTTCGATTGCCAGTGTCAGAAGAATATTTTGCCGGTCTGGTTGGCAGAGTAGTTAGCATATCCACTCTCCAGCGAAAAGGCTGTGGGTTCGAATCCCTCTATGGCCATGAATGTTTGTGATTGTCTAAAAATACCAGTGGTGGTGGCAGTCAGCAGTAGATGGTGGTGGTGTAGATGATGAAGGTAGTTGTGGTTGGTGGAGTGGGTGGTCCATATTTCACTGACATATGGTCTATTTTGCACAGATTTGGTCCTGAATTTCAGGGGCATGAGAGATTGAGGGAATGCAACTTACAGAGCCTTGTGAATAGAAGAAGAGGGGATATGATTGAGACATATGAGTTGGTGAGGGGTTGTTACCAGATTAATGTGGAGAAAATATTTTATAGATTAGAGAGCAGCAAGGGTAGAACTAGAGGCCATACATGGAAGCTGTATATGGCAGGTGTAAGCAGGGGAGTAAGAAGCAGGTGATTTACATGGAGAGATGATTTGCATTGCCTGAAAGTGTGGTGAGTGAGAAACTGTGAATGGGTAAGGCATGGTTCAATGATCATTTAGCATGAGAGAATAAGTATAGTCCTCCTGTAATCAGTCCTCCGACTCCAAGGAGATCAGATGATGATAATATAATAATTAATATATATAAATAAATATAATATATAATAATATAATATATATATATATAAATATATTATATATATAAAATAATATATATAAATAATTAATATATAAAAATAATAATAATTAAACTCAGTGAATAAGAAGAGCTGAAATAACTGATACCAGGATAGCAGGAGAAAGACCCAGAGGATTAACAGATTAATTTCGAGGTAAAGTGTTTAAGAAAGATATTGAGGAAATGCAATTTGCAAAATGTAGGACTAAAAGAAGAAGATATGATTAAGACATATAAGTTGGGAAGGATTGTTATCAGATTAATGTGAATGAGGTTTTTCACTGAATGAGGAGAGTGGCAGAAGGCCATCTCTGAAGCTATATAAAAAGGGCATGAGCAGGGAGATGAGAACAGATTTTTTGTATGGAGAATGGTGGGTGATTGGAATGATAAATGCATTTAAGGCATGGTTTGATGAGCTATGTATCTGACAGCAGGACATTCTCCAAGAAGTTTTTGATTCTATGGAGGGATGATGATAATAATACCTGATAGTTAGTGTTTGCATAGTGTGACTAGCTATTTGGGCTCAGACATAAAACAAGCAAAATATTACACTTAAATAACTAAACACTGTATATATTTTGTTGAAAGTTTATTTTTCACTTGGTTAGACTATAATAAATTTAGTTTAATCCTTTATCCAAGTATGAGCAAACAAAGTTTGCACCTGAAAATATCTTCAGGACTGGGGTAAGGTAGTACAACACTGGAAAACTCGTAGCAAAGGTGTATATAATGTTATTATTATTATTATTATTATTACGGGTATCTCCATGGAGTCAGTAGACTCATCGTGGGAGACCCAAACTAGCAAAACAATATCTGTCATATCTCTTCTTGAATTCATTTACAGATGAAGAGCTCACAACAAAGTCAGGCAATGAATTCCACTCATTCACCACCCTCCAGGCAAAAAACCTTGTTCTGACACCTTTGTTAACCACACTCTTCTTTAATTTCCAGAGATGACCTCTTGTTCTTCCATCACTATCACACAGCTGAAACATTTCCCCTGCATCAATCCTATAAAAACCTTTTAGTAATTTGAATGTTTCTATCATATCCCCTCTTCTTCGCCTATCAGCCAATCTCTGCAATCCACAAGCTCTCAATCTATCAATGTAGGGAGCATTTTTTATATCACTCACCAACTTGGTCACTCTTCTCTGAACCCTCTCCACAGCCTCCTCATCTCCAAGGAATCCAGGTGACCAGACCTGAGCACAGTAATCCAAATGTGGAAGTATCAATGCTTTATAAAGGGGAATAATAACCTCTTTATCTCTGGATGTCTCTCTGGATGTCAGTGTGTTCCTCAACAACCAAGTAATCCTATGTGCAATCTTGGACACCTTAGCAATGTGTCCTCTGAACTTCATCTCCTTATCTACCAATACCCCTAAGTCCCTAGCCTCATCAATCTCTTGGAGTACCTTTCCATCTATGTAGTACACAGCTGGTAATCTTTTAATCCCAAAATGCAAGACTTTACACTTTTCCACATTGAACTGACATCCATTTTCTTTTGCCCATTTTACTAGCTTATTTAAATCCTCCTGCAAACTTTCAACATCAGCTTGATTTTTTATTGCACTACACAACTTTGCATCATCAGCAAACAACTGAATATCTCCCTTTAAGCCGTTTCCTATATCATTTATATACAAATTAATGCATTAAGGGAAGGGCCACTACCCAGACTAGTTTTGACCTTTATTGAGGTCTCTTCAATGGGAGCCAGGCCCAGAAGTGGAGATACCAAGCAGAAGCAATGGCGAGGTCATCTTTAACTATAGGAGTTGCCAAAAGGTGTGCCACCTTTTTATTAAATTACTCTGGATTTAGAGAAAGATGTTGAAAGTTTATTTTTCACTTGGTTAGACTATAATAAATTTAGTTTAATCCTTTATCCAGAGTAATTTAATAAAAAGGTGGCACACCTTTTGGCAACTCCACCAACCTTAATAAGATGTAGGAGCTCCTTTTTCTGCAATGACTGCAGCAATCCCATGACGCATACTTTTCATAAGTATACGATAGCAATCAATTGGAATTTTGGACCATTCATCCTGTAGGCATCTAATGAGGTTCCAGACTGTTGTTTATCAGGTGGACGTCCTTTGAACTCATTGATGCTCCAGTTTATCTCACAGATGTTCAGTGGGTTGAGATCAGGGCTCTGTGGAAGTTAGTCAAGTGTGGTGACGTTCACGTCCACAAACCACACAGTTAGCAGCAGTAACTGTGTTACCACACAGTTACTGTTGCTAACTGTGTGGTTTGTGGACAGTTACAGCAGCAGCCTTATGACAAGACACACTGTCTTTCTGAAAGAGACAATGGTCATTTAGGTTGTGTCAAACAGCCTTATCAAGGGACTAGAAGGCATGGCTCCCATTTGGTTTCATTCTGTATTCTGTCAAATGCTTTTGCAAAGTTCAGCAGTATAATATATCATTTCTGTTACCTAATTCAAAATGGTCACTTTATTATAAAAAAAAAAAAAAGTGAGCAATTACTAAGACTGTGAAATTAAAATTACTGTGAAAGGTAAGACTCACCTTTCAGAGTTTGGTGAAAGGTGAATCTTACTAAGGTAAGACTCACCTTTCACGAAACTGTGCTGCCTCAGTTTATTACCTTGACCACCAATGGACTAATTTGTTACTTCTGTCTTGGAACTTCCTTCATGCAATAGAAATATTTTGCCCTATTTTGACTTCCTAGATACCTTCCCAAAACTGGAACTTTAAAAATATAAAAAAAATAAACAGCTTGGTAAGAGGAGCTGCCAATTCTCTTGCACATTCTTATAATCCACTGGCTGATATCCTATCTAATTTCATGGCCATATTTGCATTAAGTTTTTGCAATATCCTACACTTCTGTTTCATCTACATGGTGTGTAGTGTTTTCAGAGAGCTCCCGAAAGCTAAGTATAATTTTGAGTGAAAATTGGAATATTGGTTTAAATCATAACGTAATATTGTCTAATTTTGGTAGCTTGTTGTGTCTGTGTGATTTTGGTGTGAATCCTGTTTTATTTAATTTAGTATTTTAATGATATGTTTCATAGAATAGCACATGGCGGCAATGCGACGTAAGATAATGGCGTCCAAAAATATGATGCCTTTGTTCAAAAACTGTAATGTGAGAGAGTTTGTCCAATGTGATGTGTGTGGGATGTATGCATTCCTGATTGAGGCTGGAGTTTGGATGGAAAGTGATAGTGGTGGGAGAATGTGCAGAAAGTGTAACCAAAGTGAGGAACTGAAATATGTGTCAGGTTGTGAGATAGTTACGGTTGAAGAAAGCCAGAATGTGAGTGAAAATAGTGGCTTGATAGGGAATTGCGATGTTGTACAAGATGGCAATGAGAGCAGTGATCAAAGAGAGAGTAAAAGCAATTATACAGAGAGAGAAAATGATTTTAATCATGAAAAAAATGAGGAATTATTTGTAGGGAGTGAGATCGCTAGGTTGTGCACAGTGATACAAAATGCGCAGCGCCAATTAGAGCACCTGCAAAACTCTTTCCAGAGTGCCTCGGCTAACAGAAATAAACAAGTGTTTGAAAGGAAAAATAAGCGTAAGAGTGTGAGAGGTTCTGAAATGACTCTTTCCTTCATTTCAGAAACTCTCACACTCTTATGCTTATTTTTCCTTATGGTGGTATGGCGATTCGTTATTAAGAGGAGTGATAGATGGGAGTTTAACTAAATCGTACTTACCGGGTGCAAAGTTTAAGGATGTAAGTGAGAGTATTAGAGCGCAAAAACAGAGGGTGAAAGAATTGATAGTTGTGGCGGGTAGGAATCAATTGAAAGGAGATAAATTTTTTATGAAAGAGGACTTGAAAGTATTGTTAAAGGTATCGAAAGAAAAGAGTGACAGAGTTAGGATAGTGAGTCTGTTGCCATGGTATGACAGAGAAGAGTTTAGAAGGAGGGCCATAATCCCAAATGACTTTATGAACAGGTTATGCAGACGGTGTGGTGTGGAATTCATGGATGTGTGGAATGAGTTTGATGGGCGAAAGGATTTATGCAAGATGGATGGCTTGCATTTGAATGGATTTGGTGTGTGGAGACTGGAAAAAGTGTTGCTGAATGAAGTGAAAATGGATGTGCAGAACCAGGTAAACTAGAACTACCAAGAAGGGGTGGAAGTGGATATTCGGAAATCAGTGAGACAGTTGAGTATAAGAATGTATATAATGTACCCAAGCCAGTACTAAGGACAAGAAATCGGAATGAGATAGTTAGAATAACGCATCAAGATAGGAGTGGGACAAAGGGACCTCTGCATTTCATGTATACTAATGCCAGGAGTATTAGGAACAAGAAGGAAGAATTTTTGGCCTTGATTGGCTCTTCCTGGCCACAGGTTATTGGCATTAGTGAAACATGGCTGACAGAAGATGATATAGTTAGTGGGATAGAATGTGTAGGTTATAGTGGGTTTAGGAGGGACAGAGAGAATAAAATGGGGGAGGAGTGTTATTGATGATAGCTGATGAACTGCAGCTAAGGAGAATTGAAGTTGTATTGCAGGATAGTGAAAAGAGCTAATTTGAGGGTATTTGGTGTGATATTGAGACTGCCAGAACAAAATATACAGTTGGGTGTTGCTATAGACCAGGTGATGGAATAGATGGTGGAGATAGTATGCATAAACAAATTGATGAAATAAGTGGAAGGGGAGGGTAATTATTATGGAGGATTTCAACTATGGTAACATTGACTGGAAGGAGGAAAGGACACGTGAGGAAGGATATAGATTTTATTCAATTATTAAGGGATAACTATCTGAGACAGCATGTAATTGAAAATACTAGGGGTGTGAAAGTGCTTGACCTGGTAATAGCATCTGAGAATATGACTGTAATGAATATGACCATGTTGCCACCTACTGGTGAGAGTGATCATAAAGATGTGGAATTTTCGATAAAGACAGGGTGTATATGGAATTACTGTGCTGGCAAGTATGACAAGCTTAGGAGATTGCTTGGTTCAGTGCCATGGCATGTAAAACTGAAAGGGCTGGATATCGATAGAACATGGGAAGTGGTCAAGGAGCATTTTATTATTATTATTATTATTATTACGGGTATCTCCATGGAGTCAGTAGACTCATCGTGGGAGACCCAAACTAGCAAAACAATATCTGTCATATCTCTTCTTGAATTCATTTACAGATGAAGAGCTCACAACAAAGTCAGGCAATGAATTCCACTCATTCACCACCCTCCAGGCAAAAAACCTTGTTCTGACACCTTTGTTAACCACACTCTTCTTTAATTTCCAGAGATGACCTCTTGTTCTTCCATCACTATCACATGGCTGAAACATTTCCCCTGCATCAATCCTATAAAAACCTTTTAGTAATTTGAATGTTTCTATCATATCCCCTCTTCTTCGCCTATCAGCCAATCTCTGCAATCCACAAGCTCTCAATCTATCAATGTAGGGAGCATTTTTTATATCACTCACCAACTTGGTCACTCTTCTCTGAACCCTCTCCACAGCCTCCTCATCTCCAAGGAATCCAGGTGACCAGACCTGAGCACAGTAATCCAAATGTGGAAGTATCAATGCTTTATAAAGGGGAATAATAACCTCTTTATCTCTGGATGTCAGTGTGTTCCTCAACAACCAAGTAATCCTATGTGCAATCTTGGACACCTTAGCAATGTGTCCTCTGAACTTCATCTCCTTATCTACCAATACCCCTAAGTCCCTAGCCTCATCAATCTCTTGAAATTGAGATATTGAGATTTACAGGAGGTTATGGCTAATTGTATACCTAGGGTCTGAATAGAAAAAGAAGTAGGGGTTAAATGAATGAATAACACCATTAAGTTTGAGCTGCAAAAAAAAAAAAAAAAAAAAAAAAAAAAAAAACTATGGAGGGAATTTAAAGAAAGAGGTGACCTGCAGGCACATGAACGGTATAAAGTGCAGGCCAGAAGGGTAACGAGTTTGGTAAAAAAAGCAAAAGCGGATTATGAAAGAAAACTAACTACGCAGGCTAAAGAGAATCCCAAACAATTCTCTCAATAAACTGCAAGCAAAAAAAAAAAAAAACTGCACACAGCAAAATGATTTTAAGGAATGATGATCGTAAGGAGGTCACTGAATCAGTCGATACAGTGGAATTACTGAGTGAGCACTTTGCAAGAGTATATCATCCAGGTAGTGACATTGAAAAAATGAAGGAACCATTAGTTTATATGAGAATTGTGATGAATAAAGTGGAGGTGAATAGTCTATTACAGAACCTTAATGTGAATACATCTGTGGGATTGGATGGTATACCGGCATGGGTCTTACGTGAAGTGGCTAAAGAATTATCAGTGCCCTTGACCATGTTGTTTAATCTGAGTCTCGGGTCTGGTTTAATCCCTAAGGTGTGGAAAGAGGGGAAAATAGTGCCACTGCATAAAGGAGGATCCAAGACTACTGTTGCAAATTACCGACCGATCAGCATATCAGGAGTTGTTGTCAAGGTCTTGAAGAAAGTAGTCAAGGGAAAAATACAGGAATGGATTGATGAAAATGAGATACTGTATGGGGGGGACAACATGGCTTTGTGAAGGGTAGATCATGCCTCAGCAACTTGCTCAAGTTTTATAACAGAGTGACGGCTGAACTGGATAAGGGTAATGGGTTTACAGTGATACTGCTGGACCTGGCTAAGGCATTTGACAGGATACCACATGGAATTCTAATCCGTCGTTCATGGAGAGATATCAGAGAGTAGTTTATTCAGGAGTAGAGTCCAAAAGATGGCCTGTGACTAGTGGTGTGCCACAGGGTTCTGTTCTTGGACCACTGCAGTTTAATTTGTTCATTAACGATATAGGGAAAGATCTAAGAGGAATGGTTCATTTGTTTGCGGATGATGCAAAGTTGGGTAGAGCAATAGTGAATGCAGAAGATGTCAAAATCTTGTAGGACAACTTGGATAGATTGGAGTTCTGGGCTAAGGAGAATGGATGTCAATTTAATGTGACAAAATGTAAGGTTATGCATTTTGGGGTAAAAAGATTAGCAGCAGTATACCACATTGGTGAAACTGTACTCCAGAAGATTGATGAGGCCAGGGACTTGGGAGTGTTGGTGGATAGGGAGATGAAGTTTAGGGGCACATTGCAAAAGTGGCAAAATCAACTCATCGACTCACTTGGTTGTTGAAAAATACTTTGACGAGCAGAGACAAGCAAGTTATTGTACCTCTGTACTGAGCCTTGATAAGACCTCATGTAGACTACTGTGCCCAGATTTGGTCACCTAGGTTTCTTCTTGATGGGGAGGAGGTGGAGAGGATCCAGAGGCGACTGACCAAGATGATAGCAGGTCTATGTAATGAACCTTCTGAGAACAGGTTGAAGATTTCTGGGTTGCACAAATTAGCTGATAGGCAGAAAAGGGGAGATATGATTGAGACATTCAAATTGCTAAAGGGTTTCTATAGGATTAATTCAGAGGATATTTTTGAGATCAGGACTGGTGGTTGGAGAACTCGGGGATATCTATGGAAGCTAGCAAAGAGTGTGGTTAGCAAGGGTGTTAGAGCTGGGTTCTTTACTTTTAGAGTAGTAAATGAGTGGAATAAGCTGCCAGAGTCTGTTGTGGGTGCTATGGCGGTGAGTGAGTTTAAGGCAAGGTATGATAGATACTGTGAGAATGTCGTATAGTTGTGTGGATATGATGTTTAGAGCCTCCCTCAATGAGTCTAAGGACTCCCTGGAGTCACCCGTAATAATAATAATCTACTTGTTCTCTCACATCAGTGAGTATCACATCTGACTTAATGACTACTATCAGTAGTCATTAAAGTTATCCTTCTATTTTCGTTGGCCTGTTCAGTTAGCTTCCTCTCATAATTCTGCACGTCTAGCAATTTCTCGGTCAAGATTGCATGATTGATCACTCATCCCAATCAGAAGCAATGTTGCCTACTTCTTTTTTTTCCAAGTTCTATATTGCATATTATTTTGTAATCAATTGTGTTGTTCTGGCAATTCTAGCAGTGTGGCCTCTAAATTCCATATTTTTGTCTACTGTCATTATTTAGGTCTCTTAACTTGTTCAGTTCCTTCAAGATATGCAAACTAATTGTATACACTGCACATTAATCTTGGCTTGCAATTTTTTTTTTTCATAAATTGATTCATAAATTGAAATACTAAGCAGGTCCAAATTCTTCTGCAGAACATCTACTCCACCCCTCATAATTCTTCCCAACTATGAGTTGAAAAGAATTATGAGGGGTGGAGTAGATGTTCTGCAGAAGTATGAATCATTTGATAACAACTTAAATTAAGAAAACCAGAACACCAGTCTCCTACTACCTCAATTTTCCACTTATCCATGATCTAATTTCCACACACTCCATTTAATTACCAACTTGTTGTATTCTATCAAAGACAGCACAAAATTTAAATAACTCCAGCATGTATCTTACATTTCCCTTGTCCAAAATGCTTGCCATCCCAAAGTGAATGCATTTAAGGCAGAGAATGAGAGACTCATGATACTTACAGCATATCACCAGTGACAATCTGTTCTAAATACTTCATAGAGGTCTCACAATAATAATAATAAAAACTAACCGTTTTTCTGAGCTTGGCTTTCTAAATAAAATTACTGCAGGTCAATTATTTTAAGGAAAACCAGAAAAAAGTGACAAACACCTAGTACAAACACTGTAGTAATTCTGTGTATAATAAAAAAACACACCTCAGTAATATATATATATATATACACACACACACACATATATATATAATATATTTTAACATAAACAAAGTATATATAAAAAAAATTATTAAAAAGAAAAACTGGTCACTAAATCATGAGATTTTAAAGGATACGAGCTACTGTAAATATTCGCAGTTTGCAACTCCTCCACGATTTGTGCTGTTTGAGCAAAAATGGTAACAACATCAGTAAACCACCATCATCTGAGACATGTTAAAGAAATATTCAATAGATTCATAAACAATTCATAAATTTTGTAGGAAATCAATCGAGCAGTATAACCACACACTTCATATAAACAATTTGTAATATTTTCTTTTGAATACAAAGTTTTAGAGAATTTATGCAAACATTTTGCAAAATACCTGAGGATTAATGACATCATTATAGGGATGTCATTAATATTATTATTACCCAAGACCCTATGGAGTCAAAGACTCATCTAGGAGATCCATTTATCATCATCAAGCTCATCATGCTGTGTTTAAACACACTCAAATTCTCTGCAGATTGTCACACTCTCAGGCAAGGCATTCCAATCATTAACAACTCTGCATGAAAAAAAAACTTGCTTCTCATTCCTCTATTCACACCCTCCTTATACAGCTTCCAGGGATGACCTCTCGTTCTCCCCTGATCTCCCAATATTTTTTGTAGAACTTCTCCAGCATTGATCCTATAACAACCCCTTAATAACTTGTAGGTCGCAATCAAGTCCCCACCTCCTTCTGTCCACCAGGCTCTGCAAGTTGCATCTTCTCAATCTTTCCTCATACACGACATTCCAGAGGTCAGAAACTACCTTAGTCAGTTGCCTCTGGACTCTCTCCAACATCTCCTCATCCTTCTGAAAACTAGGTGACCAAATCTGGGCACAATAGTCTGTGTGGAATAATCAAAGCTTTATACAATGGAACAAGAAACTCCCTACTTCTACAAGTCAGTGTCCTCTGCATCATTCCCAGAAGCCTTTGTGTTGTCTTCACAATTTTGGCAAAGTGTCCCCTAAATTTTAGATCCTTATCCACTATCACCCCCAGATCTCTTATTTCCTCTACCTCCAACAATATATTCTCACCAAGCATAAATTCTGCATCCCATCTTTGTTTTCCAAATTTTAAAACCTTACATTTTGCAACATTGAACTCACATCCCCATTTCCGTGCCCAATCACTCAATCTATTCAAGTCTTTCTGTAAGGCCACAACATCTTCACTACACTTCATGGTTCGTCCCAACTTTGCATCATCTGCAAATAACTGAATATCTCCATCCAAATCTTCACCAATATCATTAATATACAAATTAAACAGCAATGGACCTAAAACAGACCCCTGAGGTACACCACTAGTACCTTCCCTTTTCCTGGATATTGCTCCCACATACACAACTTGTTGATACCTATCAGATAGCCACTCTCCAATCTAATGCACCAGTCTAATATCCAACCCCATCCACTCCAGTTTGACTATCAACTTATCATGTGGTAATCTATCAAAAGCCTTTGCAAAATCTAAGTATATTATTATTATTAAGAGAGACCTCCAGGGAATCAGAGACTCATCAAGGGAGGCCACATACTATACACACCAGCTATCATACTTATTCTTGAATTCATTCACACTGCTTGCACTCACAACATCCAAAGGCAATCCATTTCCATTACACACCACCCTTTGAGAGAAAAATCTAGCCCTCACACCCTCTTGGCAGTTTATTCTCAGCTTCCAAGGATGCCCTCTCGTCCTTTCACCACATTCCATAAATTGAAAAATTCCATCAGTTGAAATCCTGTATGACCCTTTCATAAATTTGTAAGTCTCAATCGTATCACCCCTCTTTCTCCTGTTTGCTAGTGTCTGAAGTCTACAAATTCTCAATCTGTCTTCACAATCAGTATTCCAAAATCCTGATATCATTTTTAGCACTCTCCTTTGTACTCTATCCGATATATTACAATCACAATGGAAACCTGGAGACCAGACCTGCGCAATAGTGCAAGTGAGGTCTTATCAAGGCCTTGTAAAGAGGCAAAATAACATCCTTATCTTTACATGAATGTTAGTTTCAGCATGGCAATTATCTTTTGAGTTGTATTTGCAATCTTTGCCACATGACCCTGGAACTTCAACTTCCGATCTATTAACACTCCAAGATCCCTAACCTTGTGAGTTTCTTCTAGTCTAATTCCACCAATATAATATGACATTGAATATCTAATCATGTCAAAGTGAATGACTTTACATTTACTCATGTTGAGCTGACACCCATTTTTCCATGCCCACAATTCCAACCTACTCAAATCGTTCTGCAAGTTCTGCATCTCAGCAGCATTCCTGATTACCCTACCTATCTTTGCATTATCAGCAAATAGTTGTATGTCACTTGTCAAATCCTTCCCAATATCATTAATGTACAGATTGAATTATTACTGTGTATCCTTCTCCTCTGTCCAAGGAAGCAGTCACCTTATTGTAATAAGTAAAAAGATTACTAAAACATGACCTCCCTTTAGCAAATCTATGCTGTTCATCAAAGATAATACCATTGTTGTCAACCCAAATCTAGATTCTAGTTCTCACAAGCTTCTCCAACAACTTAACTACAACACCTGACACACAGATAGGCCTATCTTTGAAGTGGAAGGGGGGGCAAGTGGCACAATCTTGCTCCCCCTTCCGCTCCTTAGGAACTTGACTGAGTGCAAGACTCGTATTAAAAAAATATGTCAAGGCCGGTGTCAACTCCCTGGCACATTCCTTCAGAATACGTGGTGATATATTATCAAGTCCCACATATTTGTCACACATAAATAAGTCCAGCCTTACTTAAATTAAGGGGATATTAAATCCCACATAGTTTTAAAACCGAATAAGAAACTCAAAGATTGGAATCAGAGAGTTTCTTGCCGAATATAGTAAACTATAAAGTATCGGCGACACTAGCGTTAGCCAATGCAAGTGATCCTAGTACGTAGTACAATACCAGGCAACTCGTTGCAAAGGTGGAGGAAGTTCAGATCGCTATTCTTAGGTATTTTCCATAATGTAAAAACATATTTCCTAGGAAATGTATGCTGTTATTACATTATGGAGGGAGGTCACTACCCAGACCGGTTTCAGCCTTTTTTGAGGCTTCATCAGTGAGTAGCATTTTCCTAGGAAATGTGTTTTTACATTATGGAAAATACCTAAGAATAGCGATCTGAACTTCCTCCACCTTTGCAACGAATTGCCCGGTATTGTACTACGTACTAGGATCACTTGCATTGGCTAACGCTAGTGTCGCCGATACTTTATAGTTTACTATATTCGGCAAGAAACTCTCTGATTCCAATCTTTGAGTTTCTTATTCGGTTTTAAAACTATGTGGGATTTAATATCCCCTTAATTTAAGTAATGTTTTCATTGCAGAAATGAAGCTTATTAGCTCTTTATACTTAAGTCCAGCCTTATTTACATCTAGATCCTCAACTCCCCATACACCTCCTGATTACTTACAGTCAGTTTCTCTTCCCCATCATCAACTACTCTCAATCTCTCCATGAAGTCACATTCACAAGATTGAAAGACCTTTATGAATTGCTCATTAAGTATCTCCACCACACCTTCTGCAACAGCTGTCTTTATACCATTTTCTCCAATCAATGTCCTTCCATAATCATTCTCTCTTTTGCTGGCTACATATCGAAAGAACACCTTAGGATTCTTTTTGGCTTCATTAACTAACTGCTGTTCATACCTCTCTTTAGCTACCCTCACCAACCACGTCACCTGCCTTGCCTGGTCTTTGCCTTATGGAATTGGTTATTTCCATTTCTCTTATGCTACCTCAATAATGTCCTTTTTCTCTATATCGCATGCTTAATCTCTTTATTCATCCATTTCACACCTACCTTATTTGACCTTCTCACCCTTGAAATACATTCAGACATTGCATCTACTAGATAGTTTATGAAAATCCACCAAGCTGCATTGATCTCTTTTCAGTTATCTCCTCACAATTCCATGCTACACCTGCAAGCTGTTATCTGAGTTCTTTATAATCCCCCCCCCCCCCCCGTAGTTCCACCATATACAATTTTCTTACAGAGGTCCTCACACTACTGGCAACCACCCAGGTAATCACCTATTGGTCACTCTCACCAATTGGTTGGTGATTTGACACTTCATTTAGAATCACATCTTCTGATGAGATGACCAAATCCAAGACCCTCAATCCTTCAGTTGTTTGCAAATGATGCAAAGTTTGGATGAACTATGAAGAGTAGAGAAGATGTTGAGGCCATACAAGAAGACTTGAATAAATTGAGTGATTGGGCACAGGAATGGGGATGCGATTGCAAAATGTAAGGTTTTAAAATTTGGAAAACAAAGATGGGATGCAGAATTTATCCTTGGGATATATTACTGGAGGTGGAGAAAATAAGAGATCTTGGGGTGATAGGGGATAAGGATCTAAAATTTAGGAAACACATTGCCAAAATTGTGAAGTCAACACAAAGATTCCTGAAAATGATGCAGACGACACTGACTTATAGAAGTAGGGAGATTCTTGTTCCATTGTATAAGACTTTGATTAGACCACCGGTGATCAGATTTGATCACCGGGTTTTCAAAAGGATGAAGAGATGTTGGAAAGGGTCTAGATACAACTGACTTAGGGGTAGTTTCTGACCTCTGGAATGTCGATTATGAGGAAAGAGATGCAATTTACAGAGTCTACTGGATAGGAGGAAGAGGGGAGATATGACAGAGATCTACAAGTTAGTAAGTGGTTGTTATAAGATGAATGTTGGAGAGGTTTATTATTATTATTATTTAGGCCTCCAAGGAGTCAAAAGATTCATTGGGGGAGGTCCTTCATAGGAAACACAAGTCTATCAAGACTCAACGTGGGAGGTCCCTTCTAGGAAACACAAAGTCTATCATACCACTCCTTAAACTCATTGACCGTTCTCTCTCATCTATCAGGCAATGCATTCCATGGTTCAACCAGCCCCCATGCAAAGAAACCACTCCTCACCCTCATGCTCACAGTTTCCTTTCGTAACTTCCAGGGCTGGCCCCTTGTCATCACTCCTTCCCACTGTTCAACCACACGAAAGAACTCCCCAGTGTCAACCCTGTAACCACCTCTTAACAGTTTAAAAGTCTCAATCATATCACCTCTCCTTCTTCTCTCCACCAAACTCTGCAGTCCACATTCCCTCAGCCGATCTTCATAACTAACATTGTCTTCTTCTTCTTTGGTGCATCAATCCAAAAATTGGTAAATATAGCAGCACATCACAACATCCTGTCTTGTGACTTCCTTTTTATCTCTTCATAACTCTTAGCGCCAGTTAGCATCATTATGTTATTTATATATGAAATTCTTAGTCTGCCTCATGGCCTCTTTCCTTCTACAGTCCCCTCCATTATTTCTGTAATCAGTCCCCCATGCCTCAAATGGTGTCCAATTAGGCTTTTTCTTCTCTTATTAATGTGTTTCATTAATGACCGCTCTTCATGAACTATATTCAGAACTTCTTCATTACTTTTCTTTTCTGTCCAACTAATTTTCATCATCTTTCTCCAGCACCAAATTTCAAATGCCTCCAACCTTTTCATGTCTTGTTTTGTTAGAGTCCAGGCCTCACAACCATATAATACAATGCTCCATATGTATGTTAAAGATACCAAGCAATTTTAAACCTGGTTTTACTCCATTTTTTCCAAGTAAGCAAACAGACAAAATGTCAAGTTTGCACCTGCAATTTATGCAAGACTAGCTGATCCCACAGGTAGTGCAAGACCAAGGCTCCATACGTATGTTTTCACTAGCTTTTTTCTGAGTCAGATGCTAAGTACTTTACTGGTAAAAATGTTTCTTCTGTTATAGAATGCTTTTTTGGGATAGGATTATTCGTGCTTTAATATCTGATTGGTTTCTTCCATCTTCTGTGTAAGACTTCCAAGATATTTAAAAGAGGATACCTGTTGTAGTAGGTTATTATTTATTTCCAGGTTGATTTTCATTGGATTTGTTTTACTAACATTGTTAGTAAAGTTAGTAATAACTAACATTGTTCAATCCTGAAACTGTCTTTGTTATCTGCCTCTGTACCTTTTCGGCAGTTATTTTATCCCCTTCAAATCCCGGGGACCAAATTTGAGAACAACAGTCCAAGTGTGGTCTGATCAGGGTCTTAAACAACGGAATGATAACTCTTTTATCTCTGCAGGTCAGTGTCCTTCTCATTATTGCAGCAATCCTTTGTGTTACCTTCACCACCTTTGCAATATGTCCCTTGAATTTCAGGTTTCTATCAATCATCAACCCCCAGATCTCTTGTCTCCCCTACTTCCTCCAGTATATCTCCTCCAATAGAGTATGCAGCATCCCATCGATGTGTCCCAAACCTCAAGACCCTACACTTTGCTGCATTAAACTAACACCCCATTCATTTGCCTATCTATCTAGCTTATTCAAATCCTCTTGCATGACTACCACATCTGAACTATTACTAATAACCCTTCCCAGCTTCACATCATCCGCAAACAACTAAACATCCCCCTGCAATCCGCTGGCAATGTCATTGATATAAAAGTTAAACAATATAGGTCCCAGTACTGAGCCCTGTAGGACCCACTTGTAATCCTCTGCCTCCTTGAAACTCCCCCACCATACACAAATCTCTGATACCGATCAGACAGCCAATCCTGAATCCAGTTAACTAAACTGACATCCAAACCCATGTGCTGCAACCTAAATATCAGTTTATCATGTGGCACCCTGTCAAATGCCTTCGCTAAATCCAAGAAAATGGCAGTACATGCCTTTCCCTCATCTACTGCTCTTGTAACTTTATTATAAAAGGCTAGCATATTACTAAAACAAGAGCACTTCCTCACAAATCCATGTTGACTATCACAGATAACATTACCCTCATCTGCACAATGTTGTATACAGTCCCTAACTAATTTCTCCAAGATCTTAACAACTACTGATGACACACAAACTGGCCTATAATTAGACACTTCCAGTCTGCTTCCACCCTTATGCAATGCCACTATCTTACCTTCCTTCCATTCCCTGGGCACCTTTCCTGTAGCTTTCATTGAAAAGCCAGGCTTAAGGAGCTGTCAGTTCCTTTGCAGAAAACAGTGGGAAGGGGTGGGATCAGGGGAGAACCAGAGTTCATCCCTGGAAACTGTACAAAGAGGATGTGAGAAGCAGGTTTTTTTGCATTCAGAGTTCTGAATGATTGGAATGCCTTGTCTGAGAGTGTGGTGTCTGCAGAGAATTTGAGTGTCTTTAAAGTGAGGTATGATGAGCTGTGTGTATAATAAAAGGATCTCCTAGAGTTTTTGACTCCATGGGGTCTTGGGAAATAATAATAATAATAATAATAATAATAATAATAATAATTAGAAATTAGAAGTGACCATCACTTAGAGTTCAGTAGGATAATCTGGAATATCATATAGAAAAGAACAGGATGCAAAAAAAAATTTTTTAAATAATTAAAGCTGAGCAGCTTTTATAGGAAACTGTAGACTCAACTATACAAACATATTATTGAAGAAAGAATGCAATAGTCTGAAAACAAGAATGAACCCTTGGAGTTTCAGTGGCAATTTCTGAAGAAAACATTGATTGATTCAGCTAGATAGGCATGCAGTGAACTTGTCCACAGATTTAAAAAAAAAAAAAAAAAAAAAAAAGGTCATGGCAGACATGAGAAGTAAAAGGACCAGTCCTGGAAAAGAAGAAAGCATACCAAAAGCTCTTCCAAATCAATTGGCAGATGCCCTAAAAGAAAACAGAGAAAAATCTAAGAGAGCTAAGCTATGAAAGTAACTAAACCAAAGTCATTGAAGATTTTGGTAATAATATAGAAGGTAAATATCAGCAAGATGGTAAAATGTTCTGGAAGCTATTTAAAAAGGTTAAAAATGGAAGAAAGATACTGTAAAAAAATCAATGATGATAAAGGTGACATTATTATTCTTTCATGACATCTGCAAGGAATCCAAAGACTCATCGAGGAGGACACCTACTCAACAACTCTCTGTCTCTACCACTTAAACCACTAAGTACACCGAACTACCACTATCTTCATCATCATTTACACCAATGCCATCTACTGCCTACCACCACCAATAGTATTTTTGTCTATAAACTGCATGTTTTCTGAAGGCCGATTTGTCTGTATGCAGGATGAACAACCCGAGTTTCTGGGAGAAAAATCCCTGCTACCTCCACATGAGATCAGCTAACTTATCTTCAACTGAAAAATTCCCAAATAAAGATTCCTTTCGTCATGATGAGAATCAAACTTAGGCATTAGCCAACTGAAGAGCATGATATACTGTTATTCTTCCAATTGCACTATGAAGGCATAATTGGAAGACATGAAAATTGAAAATAGGGATGTGGAAAGAATAGGAAGAGAGATGGAAACAGTAGTATGTGAAAGATGAACACAGAATGGGAATGCAAGAAAAACAGGGAAATGCGGGTGTAGCCCGAGTTGATAGGGGGAGTGGATGGTGGAAGTAGTAATGAATGTATGTATGGAGATGATCAGCATAGAAATGGAATAGATTGGGATGTGAGTCAGGAAGTTGAGACTGAGTGGATATATGTGGTAAGAAGTGATAAAGATGATTGAGCAAGGCCAGGTATGGTGGGAAAATCAAGACCAACAAGTGGCTTGGATAGGACTGTTATAGACCTAACAGTGAACTACTGTGTTTATTTACAGATGCCAGAAGAATTATAAATAAAGGAGATGAAATGGTTTCAATGATTGAGTTTATCTGCCCTAAAATCATTGGAATAAGTGAAACATTGTTGAAGGAAGAAGATATACTAATCAGAATAGAAATGGAAGGGTACAGTGTTTTTTTGCAAGGACAGAAAAGGCAAGAAGGGAGAGGGAGGGAGTGCTGCTGTTGATGGCAGAGGAATTATGTCCATGTAAGGTAGACAGGAAAGAGGGAAATAGTGGCCATAGTTAGGAGGAAGTGTGATGTGAGGTGGAGGTTGACAGAAAGACATATTTAGCAGGATGTTGCTATAGGCCAGGGAATGTGGAAGGTGGTGATGAAGAAATGTATAAATAACTTGGGTTAGCGAAGAAAGGAAGGGTGATTATTATGGGTGATCTTAATTATGGTGGTATAAATTGGAATGAAGGAATAGCATTTGGGAATAAGGAAAATGAATTTCTGGAATTCTTGAGAAACAACTATCTCAGACTGTAGGTAAAGGAGGGCACGTCAGGACATTCATTTACATCCTCTAATCATTTCATTAGAGGATGTAAATGTGAGCGGAGTTTCACGCTTTTCTCCAATTGGTGAGAGTGATCATGAAGTGATCACCAAAGTTATGGCTAGCCATATGTAGACCTCTGTGAGGAAAGGATATGTATGGAGGTACAAGACTGATGATTATGACAAGTTCAGGAGACAGCTTGGAGATATAGCATGGAATAAGATCATAAAATAAAAGTTTGTCAGCAGGAAAATATACCTGAGGAATGGAGGGAAAGTACTCTTGTCCCCATCTACAAGAGTAAAGGGGATGCACAAGACTGTAAGAATTACAGAGGAATAAAGTTGAAGTCCCACACAATGAAAATCCTAGAGAAGGTTCTTGATGGAAGCCTGAGGAAGAAGGTGGAGATTGCAAAAGAGCAATTTGGCTTCATGCCTGGTCGATCAACAACAGATGCTATCTATGGGTTATGGCGGATTATTGAAAAGTTTTGAAAGAAGCAAAGGGAGCTCATCTGGTATTTATTGATCTGGAGAAAGCGTATCATAGAGTGCCAAGGCAAGAAGTCTGGAGGTGTCTGAGGGAGAAGAAGGTACTGGAGAAACATGCCAGGCTGGTGCAAGAGATGTACAGAAATGTGAAGACAAGAGTTCAGCCTGCCTGGGAGAGACAGAAAGTTTTCCAGTGACAGTTGGCTTGCATTAAGGGTCAGCATTAAGTCCGTTCCTGTTTAATATTGTGATGGAGGTGGTGACGGAGGAGGTGAGAGAAGACGCACCTTGGACTATGTTGTATGCAGATGACATCGTGCTGTGTGCAGAATCAAGAGAAGAAGTGGCAGCTAAACTGCAAAGTTGGAGGAAAGTACTGGAAGAGGTATGAGACTGAGCAGAAGACAGAGTATATATGTTGCAAAGTGGATGGCAGCCAGGAGGTAGATCTGGAGCTGGAAAGAAATGTTATCAGGAAGGTCAGTGACTTTAGATACTTAGGCTCAACGATGAAAGAGGATGGTGAGGCTGAGGAGGATGTGGGATGTAGGATACAAGCAGGATGGAGGAACTGGAGAGAGAGAGAGAGAGAGAGAGAGATGGCTGGGGTGCTATGAGATAAGAGGGTGCCAATCAATCTAAAAGGCAAAATCTACAGGACAGTAGTGAGACCAGCTATGACGTATGCAATGGAAACTGTGGCCTTGAGGAAAAATAACATCAGCAGGATGGAAGTAGTGGAGATGAGAATGCTTAGGTGGATGTGTGGTGTGACCAGAAAGGATCGTCTGAGATATGACTATGTAAGGGGAATGGTGAAAGTTACGAACTTAGGAGCAAAGATGCAAGAGGCAAGGTTGAGATGGTTTGGTCATGTGATGAGGAGGGAGGAAGAGTATGTAGGAAGAAAGGTCATGCAGATGGATGTGCAGGGGAGGAGGAAGCATGGGTGGCCTAAGAAGAGATGGAGGGAGATGGTGGAGGAGGACTTGAGGATGAAGAACTTGGATGTGGCTACATCCTGAGACTGGAGGTTGTGGAGGAGACTCACTACAAACAGCGACCCTACTTAAGTGGGACTAGCTGCAGAAGAAGAAAAGGCTGAATAAGGTAGTGTAAAATGGATGAATGAGGAGATTAAACATGAAATATGAAAGAAGAAGGCTCTTTAGTGGCAGTACAAAATGAATAATGGTAATAATCAGTTACACAAAAAGTATAAAGAACAAGCCAGAAGAGTGACTCAGTTAGCATGGACAATGTAAGTACAGTATGAGCAGAAATTTGCAAATCAGTCAAAGAAAAACCCTAGACAGTTTTTTGGATGTGACAAGCAGAAGAAAGAATGGTTATGGTAAAATTATGCTAATGGATGAAATTGGTAGAATGGTAACTGCTGCAGAAGACACTGTCGAGGGATTCAGTGATCAATTTATAAGGATGTTTCATCCTCTTCAGGGTGCAATCATGAGAAACTCAAGTGTAGAGGACTTAGGAGAAGATGACTGAATTATGAGTGAGCAGGAGGTATATGAGGAAATAAATACATTTGATGTCAATAAGGTGAAAGGATTTGATCACATATCACCATGGATCTTAAGGGGATGTTCCTGGGAATTGAGTAGCATTGGCATGCCTGTTTAATGAGTCTTAACAACACACAGAAAAAGAGTGGAAAGAAGGTAAAATTGCTTCACTGCATAAAGGTAGTGATAAGGCTGTGGCTGCAAAATGGTAGGCCAATTACTTAAATATAAAGAGCCAATAGGCTTCATTTCAGCAATATAAACATTTGAATTAAGGGGATATTAAATCCCACATTGTTTTAAAACTAAATAAGAAACTCAAAGATTGGAATCAGAGAGTTTTGTGCTGAATATAGTATAATAAACTATAAAAGTATCGGCGATTACTAGCGTGAGCTAATGCAAATAGTCCTAGTAAGTAGTACAAACTCGGGCAACTCGCAGCAAAGGTGGTAAAGTTCTGATCACTATTCTTGGTATTTTCCATAATATAAAAACACATTTCCTAGGAAATGTATGCTGCTATTACATTATGGTGGGAGGTCACTACCCAGACCGGTTTCAGCCTTTTTTGAGGCTTCATCAATGAGTAGCTAAACCAAATTATTACCAAAGGGTATAGCGAAAAGAACTTATATACTCTGCTATACAAGTTGTCAAAAAGGTGCACCAATTAAGTTACTTATATATAAAGAGTCAATAGGCTTCATTTCGGCGATATAGACATTATTTGAATTAAGGGGATATTAAATCCCACACTGTTTTAAAACCGAATAAGAAACTCAAAGATTGGAATCAGAGAGTTTCGTGCCGAATATAGTGTAATAAACTATAAAAGTATCGGCGATTATTAGCGTGAGTTAATGCAAGTGGTCCTAGTACGTAGTAGGGAAACGGGGAGGCTCAGGGTGGACAGGGATACACAGCGTGAGAAAGGTGGATGCTCCAAGAGGAGGTGAGAGAATGTGTAGGCAGGAAAGTAATGGGATGATCAGGGATCAAAAGGAAACAGATGGAATTGCAAAGGGTTCTAAAATGAAGAAGCAGAAAGGGAAATGGCCCCAGTCCAGCATGGAGAGATCACATCGAGTGAGTGGTATCAGTGGAACTAGCTGTAGATCCAGAAATGAGTTGTTGTGTTTGTATACCAATGCTAGAAGTATAAGAAACAAGGCGGATGAAATGGTTGCACTAATTGCGTCTGTGCACCCAGAGATTGTCGGAATAAGTGAGACATGGTTAGATGAGGATGACATCCTGACAGGAATAGAGATGGAAAGGTATGATGTGTTTCGTGAGGATAGAAGGGGTAAAAAGGGAGGGGGAGTGCTATTGATGATAGAGAAAGAGTTATGTCCATACAAGGTAGAGATGCAAGGGGGAAATGGGGCCAGTGGTTTTGAGGCAGTATGGTGTGAGATAGAGGTGAATAGATTCAAATACTTGGTGGGATGTTGTTATAGACCTGGTAATGTGGATGGTGGTGATAGTGAAATGTATAGTCAAATAAGCCAAGCAAATAAGAAAAGGATGATCATTATGGGTGATTTTAATTATGGCAATATAGATTGGAATGAAGAGATAGCAACTGGAAGTAAAGAAAATGAGTTTCTTGAGTTTTTGAGGGATAACTACCTCAGACAGTATGTAACAGAGGGCACAAGAGGATTAAGGGTCTTGGATTTGGTCATCTCATCGGAGGATGTAATTATCAATGAGGTATCAAATCATCCACCAATTGGCGAAAGTGACCATGAGGTGATTACTTGGGTGGTTGCCAGCAGTGCAAGGACCCCTGTGAAAAAAGGGTATATGTGGAACTACAAGGGGGGTGATTATGAAGAGCTCAGGAGACAGCTTGCAGGTGTAGCATGGAATGAGGAGTTAGCTGGAAAAGAGATCAATGCAGCTTGGGGGATTTTCAAAAAATATTTAGTGGATGCAATGTCTAAATGTATACCATGGGTGAGAAGGTTAAATAAGTTAGGTGTGAGATGGATGAATAAAGAGATTAAGCATGCAATACAGAGAAAAAGGGCATTGTGGAGGCAGCATAAGAGAAGTGGAAGTAACCAATTTCATGAGTTCTACAAAGACCAGGCAAGGAGAGTGACTTGGTTGGTGAGAGTAGCTAAAGAGAGGTATGAACAGCAGTTAGCTAATGAAGCTAAAAAGAATCCTAGGGAGTTCTTTCGATATGTAGCCAGCAAAAGAAAGAATGATTATGGAAGGATGACATTGATTGGAGGAAATGGTATAAAGACAGCTGTTGCAGAATGTGTGGTAGAGATACTTAATGAGCAGTTCATAAAGATCTTTCAATCTTGTGAATGTGACTTCATGGAGAGATTAAGAGCAGTTGATGATGGGGAGGAGAGACTGACTGTAAGTGAGCAAGAGGTGTTTGGGGAGTTGAGTAAACTAGATGTAAATAAGGCTGTGGGACTTGATAATATATCACCGCGTATTCTGAAGGAATGTGCCAGAGAGTTGACACCTGCCTTGACATATTTTTTTAATACGAGTCTTGCACTTGGTCAAGTCCCTAAAGAGTGGAAGGAGGGCAAGATTGTGCCACTTCATAAAGGAGGTGATCGAACTCAAGCATCAAACTATAGGCCTATCTGTGTGTTAGGTGTTGTGGTTAAGTTGTTGGAGAAGCTTGTGAGAACTAGGATCCAGAGTTGGGTTGACAACAATGGTATAATCTTTGATGGACAGCATGGATTTGCTAAAGGGAGGTCGTGTTTTAGTAATCTACTTACTTATTACAATAAAGTGACTGCTTCCTTGGACAGAGGAGAAGGATACACAGTAATATACTTGGATTTCGCAAAAGCTTTTGATAGAGTGCCTCATGATAAGTTGACAGTCAAACTAGAGCAGATGGGGTTGGATATTAGATTAGTGCATTGGATTGGAGACTGGCTATCTGATAGGTATCAACAAGTTGTGTATGGGGGTGCAATATCCAGGAAAAGGAAAGTCACTAGTGGAGTGCCTCAGGGATCTGTTTTAGGGCCATTACTATTTAACTTGTATATTAATGATATTGGCGAAGATTTGGATGAAGATATTCAGTTGTTTGCAGATGATGCAAAGTTGGGACGAACCATAAAGAGTAGTGAAGATGTTGTGGCCTTGCAAGAAGACTTGAATAAATTGAGTGATTGGGCAAGCAAATGGGGATGTGAGTTCAATGTTGCAAAATGTAAGGTTTTAAAATTTGGAAAACAAAGATGGGATGCAGAATTTATGCTTGGTGAAAATATATTGTTGGAAGTAGAGGAAATAAGAGATCTGGGAGTGATAGTGGATAAGGATCTAAAATTTAGGGGTCACATCGCCAAAATTGTGAAGACAACACAAAGACTTCTGGGAATGATGAGGAGGACACTGACATGTAGAAGTAGGGAGATTCTTGTTCCATTGTATAAGGCTTTGATTAGGCCACACATGGACTATTGTGCCCAGATTTGGTCACCTGGTTTTCAGAAGGATGAAGAGATGTTGGAAAGGGTCCAAAGGCGACTGACTAAGGTAGTTTCTGACCTCTGGAATGTCGAGTATGAGGAAAGATTGAAAAGATGTAATTTGCAGAGACTAGTGGAGAGAAGGAAGAGGGGAGATATGATAGAGACCTACAAGTTGGTAAGGGGTTGCTATAGGATCAATGGTGGAGAAGTTCTACAGCGAATAGTGGGAGATCAGGGGAGAACCAGAGGTCATCCCTGGAAACTGTATAAAGAGGGTGTGAGTAGGGGAGTGAGAGGCAGGTTTTTTTCGTGCAGAGTTGTGAATGATTGGAATGCCTTGCCTGAGAGTGTGGTGTCTGCAGGGAGTTTGAATGTGTTTAAGACCCGGTATGATGAGATGTGTGTGAGATAAAAGGACCTCCTAGATGAGTCTTTGACTCCATGAGGTCTTGTTTAATAATAATAATAATAATAATAATAATAGTACAAACTCGGGCAACTCGCAGCAAAGGTGGTAAAGTTCTGATCGCTATTTTTGGTATTTTCCATAATGTAAAAACACATTTCCTAGGAAATGTATGCTGTTATTACATTACGGTGGGAGGTCACAACCCAGACTGGTTTCAGCCTTTTTTGAGGCTTCATCAGTGAGTAGCTAAACCAAATTAATACTAAAGGGTATAGCGAAAAGAACTTATATACTCTGCTATATGAGTTCTCAAAAAGGTGCACCCACTGAGTTACTTAAATATAAAGAGCTTCTGCCATTTCTGCAATATAAACATTATTTGAATTAAGGGGATATTAAATCCCACATTGTTTTAAAACCGAATAAGAAACTCAAAGATTGGAATCAGAGAGTTTCATGCCGAATATAGTATAATAAACTATAAAAGTATCGGCGATTAATAGTGTAAGCTAATCAGAATACATTTCCTAGGAAATGTGTTTTTACATTATGGAAAATACCAAGAATAGCAATCAGAACTTGACCACCTTTGCTGCGAGTTGCCCGAGTTTGTACTACACACTAGGACTACTTGCATTAACTCACGCTAGTAATTGCCGATACTTTTATAGTTTATTATACTATATTCGGAATAAAACTCTCTGATTCCAATCTTTGAGTTTCTTATTAGGTTTTAAAACAATGTGGGAATTAATATCCCCTTAATTCAAATAATGGTAGGCCAATTTCTATCTAGAGTTGGGGCAAAGGTAATAGAGAGATTGGTAAGAACTAGAATACAGAAATGGGTTGATAAAAGCAGTATTTTCTGTGGTTGTCAACATGGGTTTGTTAAAGGGAGGTCATGTTTTACTAACTTACTTATGTTCTATAACAGGGTGACAAATGCCTTGGACAGTGGAGATGCATATACAGTGGTGTACTTGGATTTTTCAAAAGCTTTTGATAGGCTGCAATATCACAAGCTGTTAAATAAATTGAAATGGATGGTACTGGATAACATACTTCTGAGTTAGACTGTTGACTGGCTGTCAGATAGGTATCAGAAAGATATGTATGGGAGTGCAGTATCCCGAAAGAGGAAAGTCACTAGTGATGTGCTGCAGGGGTCAGTTTTGGGAACATTGTTGTTCAGTTTGTATATTAATGATATTGGGAAGAGTTTAACTGATAATATGCAGATGATACAAAATTGGGGAGAACAATGCAGAGTCAAGCAGATGCTGTGGCTTTGCAGGAGTACTTGAATAGATTGTATGAATTGGAAGGTTAAGTGGAACTGTCAAGTTCGATGTTGCAAAGTGTGAGGTTTTGAAATTTGGTAAGCAATGATGAGATGCAAAGTATACACTTGGAGGTAGAGAAAATGAGAGATCTGGGAGTAGTGGTGGAGGACAAGGACCTGAAATTAAGGGGCTACATTGCACAAGTTGTGAAGATGTCACTTCAGATAATGGCAATGATGCAGTGGATATTGACATGCAGAAATGAAAGTTAGGATGCCACTGTATAAGGCCTTGATCAGGCCTCATATGGATTATTGTGCACAAATTTGGTCACTGGGTTTTCACATTGATGATGATATGTTAGAAAGGGTCCAGAGAAGACTGACAAAAGTAATAAGTGTTCTTTGCAATATGGAGCTAGAGGACAGATTAAGAGAATGTAAATTGGAAAGCCTCATGAATATGAGAAGTGGAGATATGATTGAGACATATAAGTTAGGTGGGTGTTATAAAGTTGACATGAAAGAGGATTTTTCATAGTATGGGGGAGGGAGGTAGAACAAAGACCATCCCTGGAAATTGCATAAGGAGGGTTAGAGCAAAGGAGTGAGGTTTTTGGAGAGTGGTTCACAACACATTACCTAAATGTGTTGTGAATGTAGACACACTGAATCAGTTTAAGGCATGGTTGGATGAATTCTGTGTGCGATAATGTAACTCTGACAATGAATTTTTGACTCCATGGTGGTCAGATATTAATAATAATAATATTAATAGGATATCCTGGATGTCTGGAGTAATTACTTTGAAAGACTGTTAAATGAAACAAGCAGTGACAGAAACTGTAGTAGAAAATTTCAAGATAAATGCAAACAGGATATACATCAATACTTGAAATAATAAAGCTGTCAAAAACCTGAAATATGGAAAGGCAGCTGGAGTAGATTCTATTCAACTAGAATTTTTTTTTGATGATTCCACATAAAAGGTCACAAGACCTATAACACTATAATACCATGTGTGGGGAAGTGATTAAGGAGAAAATGTAGCCTGTTAACATGTTTCTTAAAGAGTGGTAGGTACAGTGGGAAAAACCATGTGGGGAAGATTGTTCCAAAGAACTGAGGTGGATAGAATGAAGGAAACTGATGAGAAGTTAGTTTGGTGTGTTCATAGATGGACAGTGTATGGGTGTTGGCCAATGGCTGCTCTAATTCTTACATCGTTAGAAGTGGAGAAATGGCAGCAGCTGATTCAGAGGAGCAATGCCCATGAAAGTACTTATGGAAAAAGCACAGCACTGAAAAATAGTGCCAATGGTAAAAAGACTGAAGGAAGTCCATGAGAGAAGGGTCATCTATTAAGCAGATTGCTATCTTCTGAATATCATCAAGAATTCTTAGAGAGGTCCTCAGTGCTCCACCCTAAATGTAGGAAGAATACTCCACGGTTAGTCAAATCCAGAACTTGCAAAGTGTTAGTAATTGAGAAGAAGAGAAGAAATGTTTAGAATGGAAAAGAAGACAAAGCTTTTTAGAGGCTAAGGAGGCTATGTTGCCAGCAATGGTTGGTCGATTGGTAGAGTCTCTGCTACTAATGGCTCACGCAAAAAGTTAAGCAAGTCTGAGTGTGGTTAGTAGATGGAAGGGGTTCAATCGTTCGATGCTGTTGGCACTTTGCTGAGGACTGGCCATTCTCACAGAGTTAACTTTGGCCTGTAAACTTGCGTATGTCAGACCTATGTACCCTTGGGGCACATGGGGATATGATGACAACAACAAAGGAGGCTATGTAAATCATATGTTTATGCCAGGATAAACTAGTTGTGACAGTCGACTCAAGAAGAGAAAGCTGATCTTGAAAAGAAACTGGAACATTATAAAAAATTAGAGGGAAGGAGGTAGGTTTTTCTTGCAGGTAATCAGGCAGGCTTGAGTTTTTTGGTATTGAAATTTACTGTCTTCCTCCATTTGAGGAAGTCACTGGTTATGGAAGAGCTTGAGGAATCTAACATTACAGTTCTGCAGGGTTTATAGAATGAGGACAAGGAATGAAGAGTACTGTTATCAGTGAATCTATGAATAGGATTTGAAGTCAGATAAAAGAAAAAGGAGGTTATTGGAAGCCATCCACCATGACACACATAATGAATGACCAGTGAGGAAGCTGGCAATCCAATCATAGAGCATAGGAGAGAGGCCATAAGTGGCAGCTTGGTGAGGAGGCCTTGGTGACAAGACATGATCAAAAATGCCTTTCAAATATTGAGGGCGATAGCATGAGCTTCTCCAAATCTTTCCACAGTCTGTGTCCATAGGTGAGTGAGATTAGCTCACTCACCTATGGACACAGAATGGCGGAATTCATATTGGTGATTAGTAATTAGCTGTTAAGTCTCCAGGCGGTGAAGAAGCTGGTTGTTGATAACCTTCTCCTTTTGAAAGTACTGAAGTGAAAGCAATAGATTGATAGTTAGATGGCTGACTTTTGTCTCCCTTTTTCAGTACAGGCTGGATGTAGGCTTGCTTCCATGCTGTTGGATAGATGTCAGTAGAATATGATATATAGGCAATACAGGATGGGTGTCAGAGCACAACTGAAGAAATACAATCTGGACTAGAAGCTAATTAGTATCAAAACTAAAGAGGTTTTTTTTTTATGTCTTTTTGGCAAAAGTTCAGAGGAGGTGTGCAGTGGACAGTTTGTGGAAGTAAGGGAGGTGATTTGCTTTGGTTGTCAAGGCAGGAGTTGGAGGAAAAAACTGATAACAAGAGGTCTGCCTTTTCCTTGAGTGAGGTTACCATAGTGCCATTAGGTCTTAACACATCTTACACCTGATGTAAAATCAGGTTTAAGACATGGATGCACATTATCAGCACTCTTCCTGACATTGGAACTGGAGATATCAAACTTAGCTCTGCTTCATGCAGAAGATGTACTCCCAACCACATCCAGTGCAAGACTCCAGGATCTCTAACTAAATTAAATAACAGCTGTAACAAATTTGGCATGAAAATCAGCGATAAAAATACCAAAACTATGAAAATAAGTAGGAAAGTAGAAAACTTCAGGTGCATTCTGAATGGAGAGCCTATTGAACAAGTAAAATATTTCAGCTATTTAGGCAGAGTTTTTAGTGAAGATGGAAAGTTAAATCTGGAAACAGACAATAGAATAAACAAAGATGGTGGGGAGGCAGTTGAATAAATTTTGTATAGAAATAAGAGAGAAATCAGTCAAAAGATTAAATTAGCAGTATGCAAGACAGTGTTCCAACCTGTTTTAAGTTGTGGATCTGAGAGTTTGGTTAGAAACAAAGCACTTGATCAAAGATTAGAGACCACAATTATGAGAGTTCTGAGAAAAATTATGGGGTGGAACAGATGACATCAATGGCAGAATGATATTAAAAATGAAGACACCAGGAAAGAACTTGACTTTGTTTGAGTGAGTAGGGTTAATCTAAGGTGATATCGTCACATTAAAATAGGTGTTTGATATTAAGATGGCAGGAAAAATGCCTAAAGGATGACCAAGGTCTAGGTGGATTCATTCAGTAGAAGTGTCTTAGAAGAATGAAATGTTAGATAAACAATATAGGAGTGCTGACAAGTAATAGACTAAGTTGGAGGAAAATTGTTGATAGGAGATTATTAATAATGTAAACTTAATCATATAGTGCTATCATAGAAGCCTGAACATCCCTTGAAAGTACATATCTGGAAACTGATGATGGTGATAATCTCCATGAAGTTAGAAGACTCATCGTGGAAGATCCACATTCACACAACTTTCATACACACAGTACCTATCATACCTCTCCTTAAACTCATTCATTGTCAGGACACTCGGAATTAATTCAGGCAATCTATTCCACTCATTCACTCACTACTCTCCAAGAAAAAAATCTAGTCTACAGCACACTCTTATAAACCATGCTCTTACACCACTTACAGAGGTGACCACTCATTCTCTCTCTCTCTCTCTATTCATCATGTATTGATAAATTTTTTTTGTGTCAATCTCATAGAACTCTTTAATAACTTATAAGTTTATCATGTCCACTTTTTTCTGTCTACCAATTAAGCTTTACAACCCACAGACCTGTAGATTACTCCATATGAAGATAGGTTGATTGTGAATCCTATCCATCCCCCCCCCCGATCCCAAAGAAACCAAGGTGGCCTGATGTGGCCGAGAGGTTATTATCCCTTTTTATACGGCCATAGCACAGCCTTATAAAGAGGGATAATAACCTCTCTATCTTTATTTGTTAGTGGTTTTTCAACATCCATATAATCCTCTGAACTATTTTTACTACTTTTGCAATGTGACATTTGAAATAAATTCTCTGTTCACCCTTAACTCCAAGTCCCTAGCATGATCAATTTCCTGGAATCCAGTACTATCAATGTGATACTTGTGCATTTTATTTTTTATTTATTTGACTCAATATCTAAGAGTTAAATACAATGAGACTTTTGGATAGTTTCCTTCAGGCCTCAGATCATTACATGAAATCACAACCATATTATTATTGCTGAAATAGCCACTGTCCACCACCCCAAATCTACAAAATTCATTGCATGTCATATTAGTTAGGTATGCTGGAAAGACTTAGCAGAAATAAGGAAACATTTAATGAGAGATGTTATCCAAGTTAGTAAAACTGTGATATACACTCAACGGACAAAACATTACAGATACCTATCTAATAGTATGTCTTCCTCTAGTGTGAATAACAGCCTGTACTCTCTGAGGCATTGACTTCACCAGATGCCAGAGAGTTGCTGGAGGAAATTCCAGTTATACCTGCTGCAGCATTGTCCACAACTGTGCCTTAGACATCAGTTCTTCCGGATACACAAATCTGATATCTTGCGCTATGGCATCCCAGAGAGAGATTCAATCGGATTTAAATCTGGGGATCTTGAGGCCACTGGATGTCTCAAACTCAGATGAGTGTTCCTCGAGCCATGCCCGGGTGATTGCAGCCTGGTGGGGGGGCACTGTCCTACTGAAACAGACCATCAGCTGCAGGATGCAGGAAGGCCATGAAAGTGTGTAGGTGATCAGCCAGTACATTCTGGTAGCTTGCAGCATTTAAAGACCTCACCAGACACACTAAGTGACCTAATGTGACACACAAGAAGGCTCCCCAAATCATTACAAAGTCGACTTGGCATGACAGGGCCATGGCCTTATGCTGTTGGTGCACACCTGCACCCTCCAGTCAGCTTGGTACAACTTATAACGGAATTCATCAGACCGCACGACTCTGGTCCACTGCAGAGGTCCAGTTTCGATGTTCTCAACACCAGGCGAGATGCAATGCCCAATGACGTGCTGTCAGCAGTGGTACATGATTATGGTATGTAGGGTATGCCATACTGTTTGCTCACTGAAGCTGCTTGGACCTGTTGACACTGAAACTGGATGTGATTTGTGATGCCACTGCCCTAAGTTTGGTCTGTATGAGCCTGAAGAATCTACAGTGACCTGGGTCATCAATGCCATGTGGTCTGCCACCACTTGCTCACTGGGTGCTGGTATACTCATGGGAGAACCTTAATACAGTTATGATCGAGAACCCTAGGGTTCTTATCAATTTAAGTAATAGAATGAACCATCTGTCTTGTGCCGAAAATAGATCCACGATCAAAGTCACTAAGATCGCGATGTTTACTCATGTTTGTCGATTGTGATACACTGTTGGGAAGTCCCGACGTCTGCCTATTTATGGTTTATATTCGGTTTGGGTGTATTTCACTATGCACGGGGGATGCCAGTGTCAACTTCCATTCACCCCTTTCTCTAATGGTTTATTTGTCCATTGAGTGTATTTCTTCAAAGTCTACATGCAAAACTTTATAGAAACTTCACAGATGATATGACTTCATTTCCACATGATGAAATAAAAACAAAGGTATGATTCTTGAATTAAAGGCTTCGGTCTAAAAAATTATTATTATTATTTACAGCATCTCCATGGAGTCCAGCGACTCATCGCAGGAGATCCAAATCAACCATCATACACACAAATCCTATCATACTTTTCCTTGAATCCATTCACTGACAGGGAACTTTCAACCAATTCTGGCAATTCATTCCACTCACTCACCACTCTCCACGCAAAAAAAAATCTGGTCTGCACTCCCCTACTAACCACACACTTACACAATTTCCACAGATGGTGCCTAGTTCTCTGACTATTTGTCATATATTGAAAATTTTCACTTCATCAATTTTATAAAACTCCTTTAATATCTTAAAAGTTTCTATCATGTCCCCTCTTTTCTGCCTATCAACTAAACTATGTAACCCGCAAACCTATCCTTATAGAGAGCATTTCACAGCATGTCACAATTTTGGTCACTTGTCTCTGAATCATGTCACAATTTTGGTCACTTGTCTCTGAATCTTTTTGACCACCTCCTGCCCCAAAGAAACTCAGGTGACCAAATCTGTGTGCAGTAGTCAAGATGTGGGCTAGTTCTCTGACTATTAGGGTAGTCTGAAAAGTTCTTGGCCTAACAATGAAAAACGAATTTATAATTCCAAAATTATTTTTATTTTTCAACATAATCTTACTTAAGACTAATACATTTATTCCAGCGATGCTCCAGTGCCATTATCCTGTCCATGTAGTGGTTCTCAGTAAGATCTGCAAAATACCCCTCTACAGCTGCAATCACCTCTTGATTCAAAGAAAAAGGCTGACCAGGGAGGAAGAGTTTTATTTTTGGGAAGAGATAAAAGTCACAGGAAGCCAAATCTGGGGAATAGGGTGGATGTTCCAACAATTCATAGTGCAGATCCCTTAATTTTCCCAATGCCAAAACACCTTTGTGGGCAGGTGCATTGTCCCGATGAAAGATGATTTTTTTTTTCTGCAAACCGGATCTTTTCTCATTAAAATTTTAAGTTTAGTCTGGTTAAATTGAAATAATATTCCCTGGTTATTGTTTTAAACTTTTCAAGATAATTAATAAACAAAATGCCTTTAGCATCCTAAAACACTGATGCCATGACCTTTCCTGCTGATGGAACTGACTTTGTCTTCGTTGGTGCTGAACAACCTGCTTCTCTCCACTGTTTTGACTGCTGTTTGGATTCTGGTATGTAATGGTGAATCCAAGTCTCATCCATAGTAATAAATTGACACACAAAATCAGTTTTATTCTTGTTAAAACACTACAAGCACTGTTCATATGATACACAGGTTGCATATGATACACCATATGCAACCTGTATGCATATGTAACTTGTGCGGTAAGCAACGATAGGATGCAAAGTATGCACTTGATGGAGAAACTTTAAAGGAAGTAGAGGAGATCAGAGGTCTAGGAGTGATGGTGGACAAGGAACTGAAATTCAGGGACCACATTGCACAAGTTGTAAAGATGTCACATTGGATAATGGCAATGATGTGGAGGATCCTGGCATGCAGAAACAGAGAGAGGTTATGATGACATGGTATAAGGCCTTGATCAGGCCTCATATGGATTATTGTGCACAGATTTGGTTGCCAGGTTTTCATGGTGACAAGGATATGTTGGAAAGGGTCACAGAAGATTCACAAAGGTGGTCAGTGGTCTTTGGAATGTGGAGTATGAGGACAGATTTAGAGAATATAAGTTGCAGAGTCTTGTGAATAGGAGGAAGATGGGGGATATGATTGAGACATATAAGCTTGTCAGGGGTTGTTATCATGTTGACATAGAAGAGATTTTTCATAGAATGGGGGGGGGTAGAACAAGTGGAATGCATTGCCTGAGCGTGTTGTGAATGTAGACACACTGAATCAGTTTAAAGCATGGTTAGATGAGCATTGTGTGCCATAGTGTGTACCTCCCATGATGAGTCTCTGATTCCATGGATCAGATGTTAATAATAATAATAATAACAACAACCTTTTCAACCCTTTCAATGGGAGGGGGGGGTTAGAACATGTGGAATGCATTGCCTGAGTGTGTTGTGAATGTAGACACACTGAGATCAGATGTTAATAATAATAATAACCTTTTGAACCCGAAGTGCATAACCTTATATTTTGTAACATTAAACTGACAATCATTATCCTGTGCCAACAATGCCATTTTATTTAAATTATCCTGCAGGATATTTACATACCTTTATCAACTATTGCTTTTTCCCATTTTGCATCATAAGCAAGCAACTGAATATCCCCTATTAAATCTTTCCCTGTGTCATTGATATACAAATTAAAGAGTAGTGGCCCTAAGGTACTACACTACTGAACCCTGAGGTACTCCACTAGTCACCATCATTCTCCTAGACTCCACTCCACATACTACTCTCTGTTGACTGTCATCCCTCTATCCATGCTACTAGCCTTATATCCATTTCTATCCACTCCTGTTTTTGTAATAGTTTTCCATGTGATATTCTGTCAAATGCCTTGGCAAAGTCAAGCAGTATCATAGTGTAGCCATTACCTTTATCAAATTCTGCTCTCACTTTATTATAAAATGTGAATAAGTTACAAAGACAGGACCTATCCTTTACAAAGCCATGCTGCCCACTATAATATGAGATATGAAATATACATTTTATGTTTGAAATCAACAAGAAGAACAACATGTACATGTGTATATTGGTAAACTAAACTAAGAATTATAACTGCTTGTTTGCATTAATCAATGGTTTGGTGTTACAGTGTTTCTAAACATAAAGAATTAATTTACTTTGGTTTATTCCTGAAGAATCTGATCATAGTACAGTAACAGCAAAACTAGTCGAATGGCCAGCCAGGCTGGCCGAGTGGTTAGCATGTCTGCTCTCCAGTCAAGAAGCTGTGGGCGCGAATCCTGCCGTGGGCATGGATGTTTGTGATTGTCTGTGGAAATACTAGTGGTGGTGATCAGTGGTAGATGGCATTGGTGTAGTTGCGGTCAGTTGGTGGATTGTGAGTAGTGGAAGCAGAGTTGTAGAGTGGATGCCCTCCCTCGATGAGTCTTTGGACTCCCTGGAGGTGGCAAATAATAATAATAATAAATATTAATAAATTCATACAGACAAATACTGTTATTTCTATAAAAGGAGTAGCTGATCATAATAATACAACAAAAAAGCAGTTTCAAGAATTCAAAGATGGAACATTTGTTTTGATAAGTGCAAACTTTAACTGATCTTTAACTTCAAAATAATAGAAACATTTTTATGCAGCATTCTGTTTCTTATTTATTCAATTTATTATGATTTAAAATAAATTAACTGAACAGCATAAAGCACTGTTTAAAAGGATACGCACAATCCACCACACATCAATGTTCCCTGATACTCTTTCAGTGTGATCTGGAAAATGACTAATTCCTTTTGGAATAAGAAGGGCATTTTTGCTAGCTGCCACATTGCGAACAGTATCTTAAAAATAAATAATAATATTCTCAGACATTATCAATAAAGAAAACACAAGATTAGCCATTGTTAGAGAAATCTATCTAACTTCAAGGAATTCATGTCATAACTCTCTGTGAAATTTTTTTAAATAAGTGAGATAATGGAACCACATATATTTTTAATAAGAGCAAAATGCAATGACATGTTTCATTGACAATAGTTAAACAAGTGAGACATTCAGCATATTTACTGCTTGCAGTTTGCAAAACATAACTTTCAGATGATAGACAATGTAGAAAAGGTCAAGCAGTATCATAGTGTAGCCATTACCTTTATCAAATTCTGCTCTCACTTTATTATAAAATGTGAATAATAAATTCATAGTGGTATGCTTCAAGTAATGGATGAGAAACTTGTGAGTGTTGTGAAGATTAGGCCCCAGTTCCTATTTAGACTGTTATGTGATATAGAATAATAATAATAACAACAATAATAATAATGTGCCATATATTAAGCTGTATGCATTTATATAGATTTCTTGGGAAATAACAATTTGCTAAGAATTCTTTTTTTGGATAGCCATTTTGAAGAAACTGGTTGAAGAGAAGATTAAATTCTTTCTCCTTTTTAATTAATAGCATCATCCTTCAGGATGGAAAATAGCCCTATTTTTCTATCTACCATATGCCACTAAGGCCACTAATCTGATGCCTATAAGATCTCCGGCAGCAAGCTTATTAGGTTAGACTGAAAGAGGTACTGAATATCTGGGAGAAAGAGCATTTGGTGACATCACCTACAAATGCAAGAACCTGCATTATTTTTAAGAATGGCATGATATTAAATGATCATCAGTTTCAATGAATAATATATATTTTTTGGTAATATTTATTTTGATAATAACTTCCTAGCATGGATTTTCAACAAACGTAGTGAGGTTATTACATGCATACATGGAACAAAATTTGCTCGTTAAGTAATTTTACAACTGGACAACTCACATATAGAGACTATATGACTTCGCATTACTTGCCTTAGTGTCTCATAATGCAAAGCAACCAAGTGTAAAAACTTTCAACATCTATCTCTAATCCAGAGTATTTTAGTAATAAAGTGTGACACCTTTTGGCAACTTGTATATGGAAATATAACTTCTGCATTATCTCAACCATGGTATCATTTCTGGGTCTGGCCCCCACTGATTAGAACTCAATAAAAGTCAAAACCAGTCTGGGTAGTGACCCTTCCCACAATGCATGGCATTATACATGCTATAAGGATATGTTCTTTGAATTATGGGATACTAAGGCAAGTGATGTGAAGTCATATAGCCTCTGTATACATGTTGTCCAATTATGAAATTACTTCATTTGCACACTTTGTTTGCTTACACTTGAAAAAAGGATTAAACCAAGAATATTATTTCTTGGCATCTTTAATTTCAAGAGCTCTTTTTAGTTTCTCCTTAAAAAATGGCTAATTGTATGGCTCCAAGCCCTTTGGTAAAAAAAAAAAAAATTAGCTCCTGTTTCTCTGGTTGCTTTTTTTCAATATTAAAAATTCAGGATTTTTGTTTACTGAGTCACTCTCCTGGCTCGTTCTTTATATTCTTCATGTGACTGATTACCATTATTCATCTTGTACTTCCTCCAAAGTACAGGTTGATCTTGTACTTTGGAGGAAGATCTAGTGCTTTGGATTTGGAGTTGCCTCAGCCATGAAAATACTTCAGGTGCAAACTTTGTTTGCTTACTTGGATAAAGGATTAAAGTAAATTTATTATAGTCTAACCAGGTGGGAAAAAACTTACAACACACCTGCCATAATAATTCCTGTTTGGAGTTGTATGATTCTGTTGCGTGTGCTGCCAATCCTGATTTCTGTTTTCTTTTTTTCTCCATGTTCTTGAAATGTTTTGACATGCAAATTCCTCTTGATCTGTCTATTTGTCTAATGTAACATAGCCCACAGGCACAGGTGATCTTGCAAATGCTATGTCTTAAATAGTGGATGGGGAGGTTTCTGAAGCCTAAGGAGATCAAAAATCTTGCTGAGGGAGAAGAAGGAAACTTTGGTATCCTCTTGACATAGTGACATTGAAATCTTGTCTGTGAATGACTGAATATAGGGGAGAATTACTGCTCCTCTGAAAACTTGTTCAGTTCATCTCATTGTATAGGATAAGATAGAACTGAGATAATCAAGCTCTTGGTTTCTTTTATCTACACTGCTGGAGATTTTATATTCTCTTTCTCTTACTACTATTACTATGTTCACTGGGTATCTACAGGCTTTTCTGGTGGCCTCAATTCTCTGAAGATCAGTCACTCCACACATGCTATCCATCCATCTCATTGATGGTCACCCCTGCCTCTTTTTCCAGGAACTTTACCTTCTATTACTGTTCTGAGAAGTCCCCTTCCGTCCTTTCTATGTGTCCAAATTATTTTAACTTTCTTCTGTCAATATCCTTAAGGAGCCTTAAAGTTCTACTGATCTCTTCTAACACCCATTCATTTGTACGCCTTTCAGTATATGATATCCTCAACAGCCTTCTGTAACACCACATCTCAAAAGCAGATAACCGTTTCTTATCTGACTTCTTTAGGTTCCAAGTCTCACATCCATAAGTTGCTGCAGGAAAAACAACTGCATCCAAAATCCTCAACTTTGTTCCCATAGAGATAGATCCATCCTTCCAGATTTTAGATAGGTCTCTGACTGTTGTTTTAGCAATTCCTAACCTTTTTCTGATGTCTTCTGAACAGCAATTCTTCACATTAATAATGGATCCCAGGTACTCAAACTTGCTGACTTCCTCAATTCTTTCTCCATTAAGGTACACTTGTTTCTCAAGGGCTTCTCTGTTTGTATTTCCTTAGTGTTTTGTATTTCCTTCTCTGTCTCTTAGTGTTTGTATAAGGCCAGTTCTTTCATGCTGGATGGTGATAGATACACTGGGAAAGGAAGTGATATACTTGCATTTTTCAGAGGTCTTTGCCACACAGGATGACTAAATTGGAATGGATGTGATTGGATAAGAGAACTAGAGTTGAATAGGTGATTGGATCTTGGATAGACATCAGTGCATTGTGTACTAGATAGTGATATCTCAAAAGAGGGATGTCACTATTGTAGCTGTATGCTGCATGGATTTCTTCTGGGACCATTACTATTTAAGTTGTATATTAATAATACTGGGACAGGTTTAACTAGATATGCAGCTGTTTGCAGATGATACAAAGGTGGAAAGAACTATGAGGAATATGATGTAGCCTTACAGGAAGATCTGAATAGAATCTGTGGATGGGTAAATTAATATAGTTTACAATTTAATGTTGCGAAGTGAAAGTTCTTGAAATCTGCTAAGCAAGAATGGGATACAGAGTGTACAATTAATGGAGAAATTTTGCAGGAATTGAAAGAAATTATGGATCTTGGAGTGGTGTTGGGCAATGAAGTTCATGGGTCACATTGCTAAAATTGCAAAACATCATAATGGATTACGACAATGATGAAGTGAAACTTAACATGCAGAAGCAAAGGGGTTGTTATAGTTTCCTTGTATAAGGTCTTCATCAGCCAACATATGGATATTGTTATCTGGTTTTTCAAGGGGATGAGGATATCTTAGAGATGGTGCAGAGAAGATTCACTGTCAGTGTCAAGTCTCTGGAATGCAGGACAGGATGACAAATTAAGGAACTGCACTTTACAGAACCTTATACATAGAAGGAGGGGCAGGGAGAATAACTGAGATATATAAGTTGGTTGATACCAAGATTATTGCCAAGTAGATTTTTTATAGAATAGAGAGAGAGAGAGAGAGAGAGAGAGAGAGACAAGGGTAGAACTAGAGGTCATCTCTGAAAGCTGTAAGGAGGATGTGAGCAAGAAAGAGAGAGACCCTCTTAGACAGTTTCTAGGGATTGTTCCCAGCAACGGATCTTCTCCAAATTTCTCTTCTACAATTTTTTTTTCCAACAGTAACAACCAAACAAAAATTTATTCTATATTTGTATTTTACATCAAAATTATAAAGCATAATACAAATAAATACAAAAATACCAATAAAATCATTACATTTAAAATTTTCAAAAATTATAAAGCATAATACAAATATACAAAAATATCAATAAAATCATTACATTTAAAATTTTCAAAAATTATAAAACAAAAAAAATCGTGTATAACCCAAGAGCATAAGCTTATTTCTTTAACAAGATCACTGCAGATATTTGGATATGAAGAATGTAAACAGTAGTATGACCATGGAAAGGAGGGAAGAGTAAAAGTCACATAAATCTGCCCACTTTGCACTCCTGTAATGCTAGAGAACATGAGGTTGTGAATGGGAGAAAGAAGGACATTCCACCAGAGATGAAACTTGGATGAGATTGTGATCTCTAAGCACCAAGAAAAGCAGTCACCTGAACAGAGTACTTAAGAGGAGAACTAGTTAAGAAGAGATGCATAGTTTTGGGCAAGTACAAAAGATTGTCAGGAATTCTGGTAAGGAGATCAGTTCTCTTTTTCTCTTTTTTTTTGTGTGTGTGTTGTTACTGAAATTTGAAAAAGGGAGCAAATTTGAATTATGAACATTGGAATCATGAAGAAAGATGCTGTTCGAGAATTTGGACTGAATGAAATTGAGCTTTGAAGATAGGAAGTCAAAGAGGTCAGAATGATTTTCTGAACTAGAAGAATAGTAGAGGAAGTATGTGAATGAAACAAAGTGTAGCAAAGAAATTTTAAGCCACATGATATCAAAAACGTGAGATTCTAGGTTAGATATCCTTCGGCAAAGAAACATCAGAATGCACAAAAGTACGATTCTTTCTGCACAAGTTTAATGCAGAAAGAATCATACATGGTATAATTTGGACAGATAAAATGGGATGTGGTTGATACAGCAGAAACTGGAATTCAGTCAGAAATGGAGCATTAAGTTTGGATGACTGAAGGCGATGCTGCACATAATTTAAGGTATTGTTGATGCCATGAATGTTGGTAAAGTGAATATGAAAACCATTTTTTGTGAGATTTTTGCATTTAAGTTTTATTTGGGAATTTTGGAGGGAGATTTAGTTTTACTTCAGCCCATACAGAGAGCATTCAGTATCCAAACTATAATGTAGCCTCGACAGTGCTCCCAACATTACACAGCCACTCTACAGGAACAACCTGGAAGTATAGATGGCAGTGATTTTATGTGGCAGATGATTGGAAAGCCTCCTAAAAATGCATTATCATTTGGTTCAGTCCTGTACACTAACTGGCAGTGCCAACATGCAGAACTGCTTTGCTGCTGTACCCTTGATGGGTATTACTCACATTGCATATAGAGAATTAGAGGGTAGGGGAGAGAAACTGGAATCCTTGCTCTAAGAATCAAACATGGTGACAACAACTTCAAGTTCCCAATAAGCAAGCTGGTGGGTATTTTACCAGACAATGAAAGTCATCTATCAGCTAGGTCTAGTTGGAATTCACTTCAACTGGAAAGGTATCCCCTTTCCAGTTGAAGTGAATGCCATCCCCTATACTGCAAGTACTAACATAATGAATACCTTATGTGGTGAAAGCTGTAAAACAGTTTAAACTCTTCAACTAATGAACTTGCATTTCTGTATCAGAATCCAAAAACAAATTGAATATACACCATCTGCAAGTGATCTGTATATTAATTTTCATGATATCAAGGACCTATGGACCTATTCTCATCAGCAAGTAGACACAGATAAACAAATTATTATCATAAGGATTAAGCACAAACTACTGATTTGTTGGGTTGGTGTGTACATGATTGGCACAATAAGTCTGTTTTTATAGGATTGGCAGATAGCATACAGTTTGAATGTGGCCACAGATTCTTTTTTTGTCCCCAATTAAAAGAAGTTTATTCAAGGCACATCCATTTCTCTCTTTCCAATCATCATACATGGTAGCTGAGCTTTCATCAATGTTCCCTCAAAAGTAGCCAATCAACAATCATCTAAAGTTTCGTATACCCTATACATAGCATAAATTAAGCATTACAAATGACAGTCTGTTTGTTAATTGTTTTTTAAAATATGTCAATTAAGAAATCATACCAAGAAATATCCTCCACATCCTTGCATCAGATGACTGTCGCCAAGCATCTGGCCAGCCGATGATGACTGTGTTATGCTTTAATCCACCTAAACCACTTGTTTGAATGCTGAAATTCATTAATATATATATTTAGTATATCAACATAAAACTTTGTGCAAAATAAGAAAAAGATGTTATTGAGGAAAAAATTGTATAATGAATGAACCTAACAAAATGATGACATTAATTTTATAATTCATTAACAGCACTTCTGTAGCAGCCTTGAAAGAGTGACAACATGTAACTGTTAATTGGTTGGTTGGTAAACAAACACTTGGATTTAATTTCTCATCACTGATGTAAAGGTACATTTCTCTGAAATAAAAGGATCTTTTCAAATAAAGGTGAGTTAGTAAGTGTTATACAAATATGTATTTTTACTCTTTCCTTTAAGGTTTTAACTTCTGGATAACTTCAGTTCTCAGATTTCTAATCTCAAAAGCTGAAAAACCAGTCCGTAAAGTTGCAAAAGTGCATATAATTAATTAGCCTGCAACAAGCTGCCTGAGTTCAGAATACTATATAAGAGAACTCTCTGTACTCATGCCTGATCTCAAAGGACTGATTTAAGGGACCATCCATAAAAAGGATATAGGGAATATGAAACAGTAAACATCCCTTATGGGCAGCAAATCCAAAACAGAGGAAAGACTTGATAATTATGCTCTTTATAATTAATACTCCCCCCCCCCTTTGTACAACCAATCAATCATATTATTATTAATACTGGACTTCCATGGAATCAAAAGAATCATGTCCAAAAAACAGTGCCTTAAACTTATTCAATGCTTCTTCACTCACCACTCTCAAATGCATTCTACTCACTGAACACTCTTTGGGCAATGAACTTCTCCTCATTGCACTCTTTGTGCAATGAACTTGCTCCTCGTGATTGAAATGGATTGCCATTCCATTTCTACTAGTTCAAATAATTCTTATACACTTTCCAAAGATGGCTTCCTGTTCTAATTTTATATCCCTCCATTCTATGAAAAATCTCTTTCATATTAACCTGGCAACAATCCCAAATCTCAATGATATTCCCCCCACTTCCTATTCATGAGGATCTACAAAGAGCACTCACCAATCTTCCCTTATAAATTCCATAGAATGGAAACCACCTTAGTTAATCTTCTTTAGACCGTTTCCAATATATCCTCATCTACACAGATTCACAGTGTAAATGTGAATTCATTTACACTGCTTACACTCCCAACATCCAATGGCAATCCATTTCAATCACGCATCACCCTATGAGAGAAAAATCTAGCCCTCGCTGCCTTTTTAGCAGCATTCATTCTCTTGGAATCTAGTATATGGTGATATGACTTCTGTTACTTCCACCTTAGTATCACCACCTCTGGGTCTGGCTCCCACTGACGAGACCTCAATGAAAGTTGAAACTGGTCTGGGTAGTAACCCTTCCTATAATGCACAGCATTATACATGTCCAGTCTTAGTCCACAAGGATATGTGCTTTGCATTATGGGATACTAAGGCAAGTGATCAGAACTTATACCACCTTTACCACGAGTTGCCCCAGTCCTGAAAATAATTCAGGCGCAAACTTCATTTGCTTGCACTTGGATAAAGGATTAAACCAAATATATAATTGATAAATTATGGATATTCAAAACAGATGGAAGGAGGGTGTGTGCAAAGGGTGAGCTAAATGAGAACTTGATCAGTGCTAATTTGTTGATAACTGAAAGTGTTAGTAGTGAGAATGCCACAAGGAGGATGAGTGCTTGTCTGAGAGAAAACAGGGACGGTGTAAAAGAGCAGTGAAAAAATGGCAAAAAAGTTTTGAAAAAGAGAATGAGCAATCAGATAAACTTAACAATTGATGGTAGGAAGGAGGAAAGTGATACGAATGTAGTGGAAGTTAAAAAAACAAACAAAGTGCAGTTAAAGGTATGGTGGTGAGCGGTGTTGACTGCAAGCAAGCAAGATTTGAAAGTTGAGTTGGTTAAGGATGAGGCATGGATGCAGAATGAAGTGAACAGAATTCAAGATATATATGGATGAGTGAAAATAATGAAAATTAATAATATCCATATAAAAGAAGTAACGAAGGACTCACGAGTGGCAGTGTACGATGATTCAATTGTTACAGGTGTGCTGAACAAGCGGTTTGTTTTCCTGGAGGTAGAATGACTGAGGCACTAGACATGAGAATTAAGTGAGCAAAAGAGTTGGTAGGTGTAATAAGGACAAATGACTTGACTGGGAACAAAGAACATGTCAGGTTAGATGTGTATAGATAGGTATCAGGTCGGATAGGTATACAAAGTTGGGTAGAGCAATAGTGAATGCAGAAGATGTCAAAATCTTGCAGGACAACTTGGATAGATTGGAGTTCTGGGCCAAGGAGAATGGATGTCAATTTAATGTGACAAAAAGTAAGGTTTTGCATTTTGGGTGAAAAGATTAGCAGCAGTATACCACATTGGTGGAACTGTACTCCAGGAGATTGATGAGGCCAGAGACTTGGGAGTGTTGGTGGATAGGGAGATGAAGTTTAGGGGGTACATTGCAAAAGTGGCTAAATCAGCTCATCAACTCACTTGGTTGTTGAAAAATACTTTGACGAGCAGAGACAAGCAAGTTATTGTACCTCTGTACCGAGCCTTGATAAGACCTCATCTCGACTACTGTGCCCAGATTTGGTCACCTAGGTTTCGTCTTGATGGGGAGGAGGCGGAGAGGATCCAGAGGCGAGTGATCAAGATGATAGCAGGTCTATGGAATGAACCTTATGAGAACAGGTTGAAGATTTGTGGGTTGCAGAAATTAGTTGATAGGCAGAAAAGGGGAGATATGATTGAGACATTCAAATTGCTAAAGGGTTTCTATAGGATAAATTCAGAGGATATTTTTGAGATCAGGACTGGTGGTGGAAGAACTCGGGGACACCTATGGAAGCTGGGCAAGAGTGTGGTTAGCAAGGGTGTTAGAGCTGGGTTCTTTACTTTTAGAGTGGTAAATGAGTGGAATAAGCTGCCAGAGTCTGTTGTGAGTGCTATGACGGTGAGTGAGTTCAAGGCAAGGCATGATAGATACTGTGAGAATGTCATATAGTTGTGTGGACATGATGTTTAGGGCCTCCCTCAATGAGTCTAAGGACTCCCTTGAGTCGCCCATAATAAATATATTTATAATAATATCAGGAGGATGTTGAGACGGATAAAAGATCATAGTGTGATAGGAAAGGTAGTAAGTGTGTTACCTAGATATGACAGTAATGAGATGGAGAGCAAGGATCATGAATAATATGTTAGCAGAAATGTGTGAGAAGAAAGGAGTTCAGTTTGTTAATGTGTGCAATAAGTGTGAATAATGAAGTGAAATGTATATGAGTGATGGACTGCATTTGAATGGTTTTGGTGAGGGTCACTTGGAGAGGCTGCTGCTGCTGCTGGGAGGTAGAGAAGTGAGTGCAGAGAATGAATCTGATCAAATGGGAAGCAACGTGGAAGAACGGGAGAGTAAGACAGAAGAGATTGAAAAGGTGATTATGAATGAAGAAGTGAGTGGCACGAGTATAGAGAATGAGAGAACAGATGTGCAAGACAAACAGGGAAACAGGGAGGCTCAGGGTGGACAGAGGAACACAGTATAAGAAAGGTTGATGCTCCAAGAGAATGTGAATGTGTGTGTACACAAAAAGGGAAGGGGATGAAATGGGATCAAGGGAAAACTGTTAGATTTGAAGAAGGTTCTAAGATGAATAAGGAGAAAAAGAAATGGCTTGAGTTATGGAGAAGTCACATCAAATAAGTGGTATCAGTGGAACTAGCTATAGATCCAATAATGAGCTGCTATGTTTGTATACAAATGCTAGAAGTGTAAGAAACAAGACAAATGAAAAGGTTGCATTAATTGAGTCTGTTCAACCAAGAATTGCTAGAATAAGTGAGACATGGTTGGATGAGGATAGCATCCTGACAGGAATAGAGATGGAAGGGTATGATGTGTTTCATGAAGATAGAAATGGTAAAAAGGTATTGATGATAGAGAAAGAGTTATGTCGTACAAGATAGAGATGTAGGAGGGTAATAGTGCTGATAGTTTTGAAGCAGAACGGTGTGAGATAGAGGTAAAAAGAATGAAATACTTAGTCGGATGTTATTATAGACATTGGCAAAATTGTGAGGAAAACGCAATGAATTCTGGAAATAATGCAGAAGAGGCTGACTTGTAGAAGGAGATTCTTGTTTCATTATGTAAGGCACTGATTAGGCCATATTGGACTGCTGTGCACAGATTTGATCACCTGGTTTTGAAAAGGACAAAGCGATTTTGGAAAGGGTCTAGAGATGACTGACTATGGTAGTTTCTGACCTGTGGAATGTTGAATATGAGGAAATGTTGAGAAGATTCAATTACTGAGTCTAGCAGATAGGAGAGAGAGGGGCGATATGATAGAGACCTACAAGTTAGTAAAGGGTTGTTATATGATCAATGTCGAAGAGGTTTTACAGAAATCAGTGGGAGATCAGGAGAGTGCTTGAGTTCATCCCTGGAAGCTGTATGAGGAAGGTTGAGAAGGGGAGTGAGAAGCAGTTTTTTTGCATGCAGAGTTGTGAATGATTGGAATGCCTTGCCTGAGAGGATGGTGTCTGCAGAGAATTTGAGTTTGTGGTATGAGGAGCTGTGTGTGTATGACAAAAGGACTTCCTAGATGAGTCTTTGACTGCACGGGGTCCTAGAGTAATAATAATAATCTTCCAGCTTCATAATTTTTCTCTGATTCATGCACTGAGAATCTCAATAATTTTTCTCTAGAAATGGATCAAAAGAATCATGTCAAAATATATACTAATTTTGGTATCTATTTTGACAAGATACCAAATTTTGTATTGAACAGCATTTCACTGATTGTTATGAAGGTTTATATTCTAGAACATACTTCTATCCAATATTGTATTGTTATTTACTCTTATTATTATTATTATTATTATTATTATTAAACAAGACCTCATGGAGTCAAAGACTCATCTAGGAGGTCCTTTTATCTCACACACATCTCATCATACCGGGTCTTAAACACATTCAAACTCCCTGCAGACACCACACTCTCAGGCAAGGCATTCCAATCATTCACAACTCTGCACGAAAAAAACCTGCCTCTCACTCCCCTACTCACACCCTCTTTATACAGTTTCCAGGGATGACCTCTGGTTCTCCCCTGATCTCCCACTATTCGCTGTAGAACTTCTCCACCATTGATCCTATAGCAACCCCTTACCAACTTGTAGGTCTCTATCATATCTCCCCTCTTCCTTCTCTCCACTAGTCTCTGCAAATTACATCTTTTCAATCTTTCCTCATACTCGACATTCCAGAGGTCAGAAACTACCTTAGTCAGTCGCCTTTGGACCCTTTCCAACATCTCTTCATCCTTCTGAAAACCAGGTGACCAAATCTGGGCACAATAGTCCATGTGTGGCCTAATCAAAGCCTTATACAATGGAACAAGAATCTCCCTACTTCTACATGTCAGTGTCCTCCTCATCATTCCCAGAAGTCTTTGTGTTGTCTTCACAATTTTGGCGATGTGACCCCTAAATTTTAGATCCTTATCCACTATCACTCCCAGATCTCTTATTTCCTCTACTTCCAACAATATATTTTCACCAAGCATAAATTCTGCATCCCATCTTTGTTTTCCAAATTTTAAAACCTTACATTTTGCAACATTGAACTCACATCCCCATTTGCTTGCCCAATCACTCAATTTATTCAAGTCTTCTTGCAAGGCCACAACATCTTCACTACTCTTTATGGTTCGTCCCAACTTTGCATCATCTGCAAACAACTGAATATCTCCATCCAAATCTTCGCCAATATCATTAATATACAAGTTAAATAGTAATGGCCCTAAAACAGATCCCTGAGGCACTCCACTAGTGACTTTCCTTTTCCTGGATATTGCACCCCCATACACAACTTGTTGATACCTATCAGATAGCCAGTCTCCAATCCAATGCACTAATCTAATATCCAACCCCATCTGCTCTAGTTTGACTGTCAACTTATCATGAGGCACTCTATCAAAAGCTTTTGCGAAATCCAAGTATATTACTGTGTATCCTTCTCCTCTGTCCAAGGAAGCAGTCACTTTATTGTAATAAGTAAGTAGATTACTAAAACACGACCTCCCTTTAGCAAATCCATGCTGTCCATCAAAGATTATACCATTGTTGTCAACCCAACTCTGGATCCTAGTTCTCACAAGCTTCTCCAACAACTTAACCACAACACCTGACACACAGATAGGCCTATAGTTTGATGCTTGAGTTCGATCACCTCCTTTATGAAGTGGCACAATCTTGCCCTCCTTCCACTCTTTAGGGACTTGACCAAGTGCAAGACTCGTATTAAAAAAATATGTCAAGGCAGGTGTCAACTCTCTGGCACATTCCTTCAGAATACGCGGTGATATATTATCAAGTCCCACAGCCTTATTTACATCTAGTTTACTCAACTCCCCAAACACCTCTTGCTCACTTACAGTCAGTCTCTCCTCCCCATCATCAACTGCTCTTAATCTCTCCATGAAGTCACATTCACAAGATTGAAAGATCTTTATGAACTGCTCATTAAGTATCTCCACCACACATTCTGCAACAGCTGTCTTTATACCATTTCCTCCAATCAATGTCATCCTTCCATAATCATTCTTTCTTTTGCTGGCTACATATCGAAAGAACTCCCTAGGATTCTTTTTAGCTTCATTAGCTAACTGCTGTTCATACCTCTCTTTAGCTACTCTCACCAACCAAGTCACTCTCCTTGCCTGGTCTTTGTAGAACTCATGAAATTGGTTACTTCCACTTCTCTTATGCTCTTATTCCAGTGGTATCTATCCTGCAGCTTGGAAAAAATTCAGCCCATAATCAACCTAATCCCAGAAAGACAACAAATACTTATCATTATATTACTTTCCAATTTTTCTCACTTGAGATCTTTTTAAAGTAACAGAAAAAACTATTAATTCTCAGTTTTTATGCTACCTAGAAGCTTCTCAACTAATAAACAACCGCTGATATGGATTTTCCCGATGTCAATAAACAGGAGATCTTGTTCAAGTAAATAGGTTTTTGTTGCCAGTATGAGGCAGTGCATCAGCTTATTTAATGATATTAAGTCACAAGACCATCATTTTGTATTGTTGGTGTTGTGAATATGACATATGGCATGTTCACGTCAGGCATATGACAATATATCAAGAGAGAAGCTATTCAATATGCTACAATTATATGGTGTGAATGGGGCATTATATCAAGCAATACTCAGTCTTTATTTGAGTTGTAAGTCAGCAGTTAGAATTGAAAGAAGTATAGGAAGGTGGTTTAATGTTAAATTTGGTGTCAGACAAGGATGTACATGATCCCATCTGTTATTCATTATCTATATGGATCACATTATGAAGTTAAGTGGTATTAAATCTGATACCAAAAGATATCGAGTTTAATGGAGATGTTAATCTCAGCTCTTTGCTTTATGCGGATGATGTTATACTTCTAAATAAGTCTGCAAGATTCCCTGACTAAATTGAATACTTCTCGTAGACAGACTTATATTGGTTATGCATTATTAAAACACTTAAGGAATTGAACAACATAGTTAAGAATATAATTAAATTATACTTTAATAAATATTTCCGATATTTCGGCAACATCACGTTGCCATCTTCTAAAGGAACTTACAAAAAAAGGCACGTGCACGTAGGCACTACAACACAAGACTGCCCCAAATTTGGGAGGCTTACATCAGCAGACCTTCAGCCCAACGGTCAAGAACACCTACTTAGCCCACTAAAAGGCACCATCAGGACTTTTAGGAGAACAATAGCTTCATCTCTTCATTCCCAGTTACTGTGTTGTAGTGCCTACATGCACGAGCCTTTTTCTGTAAGTTCCTTTAGAAGAGAGCAATGTGACGTTGCCGATATATCGGAAATATTTATTAAAGTATAATTTAATTTATATTCTTAACTACGTTGTTTAATTCCTTAAGTGTTTTAATAATAAATTGAATAATTGTTGTAACAGATATGGTATGAAGGTCAGCGATAACAAGACAAAGACAATGAAAACTGGCAGAAGCATTGAAAATATCAACTGCACTGTGAATGAAGAACCAACCTATCGCTGAGTGAAACATTTCAGCTACTTAGGCACGATTTTCAGTGAACATGGTAAATTAAATATGGAAATAAATTGACAACAGAATCAACAAATTAGGTATGGCAGGAAGTCAATTGAATAAATTTATATGGAATAACAGATAAATTAGTCAAAACACTAAATTAGCTGTATACAAGACAGTGTTCAAACCAATTTTAACTTATGGATCTGAGAGCTGGGTCAGAAGTAAAACACTTGACCAAAGACTAGATACCAGAGATATGAGAGTCCTGAGAAAGATTAGGGGCATGAACAGATGGAATCAATGGCAATATCATATTAATAATGAGGATATTAGGAAAGAACTTGACATTGTCAGCATCCAGGAATGCATGCAGAGCTAATCTCAGGTGGTATGGTCACTTAAACAGAATGGGCAAGGAAAGATTAGCAAAACAAGTGTTCTTTGCCAGGTTGGGAGGAAAAAAGACCCAGAGGAAGACCAAGATATAGGTGGATTGATAAAGTGCCTTAGAAGATAGAAATATAAGATCTGATATTATTGGAGTCTTGACAGGTAACAGACTGATTTGGAGGAAAATTGTAGATAGGAAGTTAGTAGGGATGTAAATTTTTCATGTAGTACTATCATATCCTGTACACCCCTTGAGGGTACATGGCAGGAATTTGATGATGATGAATTCACAACACAGAATATAAGAAAATAATAATTATTTATTTAACTTATTTGCTACTATTTTACTGATTGTATATATCCAGCGTCTTCAGAGAAAACAGTTCACCTGAGGACAAATTTCAGAGTATGTACTTAGGTGAACAGATGCGAGTTGCCAATTTGACATATGGTTTAAATGTGGTGTGGTGTGGAGGTGATATTTAATAAATACTCTAGATATCTTTTTGGATGTGCTCTGAATGGATGGGATGGTAACAGTTTTGTTGTATTCTTGTGTATTAGATAATGAAGGGGATTTCTGGGAAGCATTTAGTAATTTTTCTAGTCTCTGGAGATTATGGCCATTGCCTAAAATCATATGATGCAAGAAAGCAAGTTCAGTAGTAAGAGCACTGTCACTGGAACAGATAGCTCTGGGCCCTGAACTTGTGAACTAGCTTACTATGGAAAGATAGGAAGAACACTAGACATCTACCTAGAACATAAAAAATGCATTCATCACTAACATAAGTCAGGACTGGAAGACCAAGCCTTGGTTACCCCTTCACAAGGATCAGATAGAATAAACAAAAGTGCTACACAGAAGTCATAAGTCAGAGAGATTGTTCTTGGAATCGGCAGAAGCATTTTTAAAACTTTCTCCAGACTTCAACAAGTATTATTATCAACAGATTTCCATGGCATTAAGAGACTCATTGTAGGAGGTCCCACTCTCACATGCACAGCTCATTGTACCTTGACTTAAATGCATTCAATATCCATGCACTCACCACATTCTTAGGCAATGAATTCCAACCACCTACCACTCTCCATGCAAAAAATCTACTCCTCATCCCATTGCTCACACCCACCTTATATAGCTTCCAGGGAATGGCTTCTCATTCTTCTCTGCCTCCAGATATTCTATGAAAAATCTCATCTATGCTAATCTGGTAATTACCCCTTATCAACTTATACATCTCGATCATGTTTCCCCTCTTCCTTCTATCCACTAGGCTTTGTAATTTGAATTTGCATTTTCTCAACTTGTCCTCATATTCCAGAAACCAACTTAGTCAATTGTCTCTTGACCCTCTCAAACATCTTATCATCCTATTTAAACCCTGGCAACAAAATTTGTGCACAGTAATCCATATGTGGCCTTATCAAAGTCTTGTACAATGGAATCAAAACATCCTTACTTCTACATGTCAGTGTTCTCTGCATCATTCCCATAATGTGCTGTATCATTCGCCGGCAAAGGTTGGTCGATTGGTAGAGCCTCTGCTACTAATGGCTCAGTTAAGTAAGTTTGAGTGCGGTTGGTAGTTGGAAGGGGAACAATCATTCGATGCTGTTGGCACACTCTCCCTCGATGAGTCTTTGGACTCCCTGGAGGTGTAAATAATAATAATAATAATCATTCTCACAAGTTTAGCAATATGTCAACCAAATTTCAAGTCTCTATCCACCACAACTCCTAAATCCTTCATCTCTTCCACCTCCTCCAAAATATTTCTCAAATCCTATACTTTGCATCCAATCTTTGCTTCCTAAATTTTAAAACCTTACACTTTGCAGCATTAAACTCCCCACCCCCACCCCACATACACACTCGCCCATTCCAACAGTCTACTTAGGTCCTCTTGCATTTAGTGAGAATTTGTGATATACAATTGTTTGCATATTCTACAAACAATTATATATCACCATTTAAGCCCTTTCCAATGTCATTTACATACAAGTAGTTAAACAACATTGGTTGTTTAACTACTTATATGTAAATGACTTTTAACTACTGTCGATACCTATCAACAGGTTGATAGGTATCGACAAAGAGCCAATCTCCAATCCAATGCACTAATCTGTTCCAATTTAACTACTAGTTTGTCATGTGGTAATCTATAGAAACCTTTGCAAAATTTAAATATGCTACTGTATATGCATACCCCTTGTCCAATGTATGGCTGTATACAGCAGCATATTTAAATTGGGAAACAGTTATTTTAAGATCAAATTAATGCTTGTTTTCGATCTCTCTTTATCCAACAAAAGATGGCACCAGTCAAGATCTTAGTTCCTTGTACTGTCGTTACAGTTTTTTTAAACTAGTCCTACTGTTATACCAAACCTTGATTTTGTGTACTATGACAAACTGTGTTTGTACTCTGAAGATACAAGCATAATACAAGCAAATAAGTGATCTTGATGTATTATATCTCTGGACAAAGCCAGTGAAAAGCCTGGAAATGCTCAAGTGAATGCTTTTGATATCTTATAGACATTCGATTGTATTTAATGGAAAGGCCTGTTTTTTGGACTTTGCGAACTAGGCTGCCTGTGAGGTTTGCATATAACATGTATATAACATATAATGATATCTTCTTCTTAACCTTTTGGTTCTGTCCACTGCTGGACAAAGATCTTCCCCATGATTTTCCAGACCACTCGGTTTTCTGCCTCTCCCATCCATCTCACTCCTGCAGTTCCAGTTCATCCCTCCACGTTCTTCTTGGTCTTCCTCTTTGTCTTGCTCCATCCATTGGTCTCCACTCTGTTGTTTTTCTAGTCCATCTCCCATCACTGCACCTGGCAAGCTGACAGTTTTAATATGTGTATAGAATGTGCTAAGCAGAATGATACGCCATTCCACAAAATTTTGTTGCTAATGCAGCTCCGAGAAGAAGTATTCGAAAAAAGTTTAGCTTCCAAAAAGCAAAAGAAAATCAGTGACGTTTTTACAAAGAAATAAAAAATTGTGTTTTTTTGTATTGTGTACAAGAAAGTGATATTTTTATGCAAATTAAGTTAGGTACTGAACTATGCAATTTTATTAAACCAGACTCCTGAACCATACAGGTACATACAAATTAAATTTTTTACTAAAATAAACTTGTGTACTGTATTATTTTTTGTTTTACATTACAGTATGGTAGCTTTTTTTCTATCAGTTACTTCATTTATTTACAGAATTAAATTGATGTACCATTAGAATCTGATTATTTTTGTCTTAAACGCTAGTTATTGTTGTCTCTTGGGGGAAAATTTGGTAATCCGAACCAGCACGGTTTTTATTAGTTCGGAATTGCGAGATACCACTGTATTTTACAATATCCATGACATCTGTTTGAGATTTTATCCAGGTATTTGTCTTCCTATCTCATAATGTTATTTTTAGCATACTTCTCTCCATGCAATGTTGTGTTGTTCTCAGCTTTTTGTTCAGGGCTTCTGTAAAAGTTCATGTTTCTCCTCCATGTGTTAGGACAGGAAGTATGCACTGGTCAAAAGAATTCCTTTTTAGACTCATAGGGATGTCACTTCTGAATATGTCTCTCATTTTCCTATAAGCCATCCATACAAGGTGAATTCTTCGTTCAACCTCTTTTCTTTGGCAATCCTCAAAGGATAACAATTGGTCCAAATATACATATGAAGTAACTTGTTCTATTTCATGGTTTTTCAACTTTGACAATTCTATAGTTATGTATTTATTCATCATTATTTTTGTTTTTTCTCTATTTATTTTTTAATCCAATTACTTTGGAGGCTTCATTTTGCTGATTTAGCCTTTCTTCCAGATCTTGAAGATCTGGAAGAGATAATCTGCAAATTTCAGATGATGCAGCCTTTCTCCATTTATGTTTATTCCTTTTGTTTCCCAATCAAGGCTTCTAAAGACTTCCTCTAGTGCAGCTGTAAATAATTTGGGAGATATGGTGATGCCTTGATGGATGCCTTTTGTATTGGGAACTTTTCACTGTTTTTATATAATTTAATTACAGAAGTTGCATTATTGTAAATATGTTTTAATGTTTCAATATATGGTTTCTCAGTTCCCTGGGTTTCGAGGGCTTTTAGTGTTGCAGATATTTTAACTGAATCAAATGCTTTTTCGTCGTCTATATAGGACATAAGGGTTTATTGTATTCAATTGATTTTTCAATGAGCTGTCTTAATGTATGAATATGGTCCAAATTATTGTAATTCTTTCTAAATCCAGCTTGTTCACAGGATTGCATTCCCTCTAGTTTAGATTTTATTCTATTATTTATAATTTTTGTGAAGACTTTATATGGGGAGTAGGCTTATAGGTCTGTAGTTTTTAATTTCTTCCTTATTGTCCTTTTTAAAAATTAATATTAGAAGTGAATTGTTCCAATTTTTTGGAATTTTTCTCTGTTTTAGGCATTTATTAAAGAGTTTGGTCAGCTGTTTGATGACATGGCTTCCTACCATAATTCCATCTTCTCCTGGGGTCTTCTTCTCTTCTCTTCTCGCAGTGCCATTTCCACTTCACCTTGTAAGATATCGTGTTCTACTTCACTCAAGTTATCCATAGATGATTCTTGGATGTCGCATTCTTTGTCTTCATAGAATTCAGTACAAAATTCCAGAATTCTTTTGATTATTGCATCTCTATTTTTTATAAGTTCACCATTTTTTCCCTCTTACATCAGCTATTTCCTTTGTTTCAACTTATAATGTTTGTCTTAGGACCTTCATATTACTATTGTTGTCTATTATTTCTTTAATTTTCCTAGTATCAAACAATCTAATTTCATGTTTCATCCTTTTAAGTATAGTTTTACAAATTTCAGCATATTCTATTTTATTGGTGTTATTCAAATCTCTTTTCATATCTCTTCTTTTCTTCATCAGATCTAATCCTGTCTTAGTTTTTCCTCTCTTTGGTGTCTTTTTTACACCTCTTATTTCTAGTGCACAATTCAAGATAGATTTTGTTAAGATTTCATTAGCATCATCGATGGTAGTAGCTGTGTTTAACTTCTTTAGTTCATTTTTGAGTGATTCTCTATAACAGCTTTTACTGTGGTAGAGGTTTTGTAGATTCACTAAATTGGAATTTTTCCTTATGAACTTATTCTGTTCCCATTTTTTGTTGATCCATACTTTAGCCCTAAGTAGTCTGTGGTCACTTCCTGTATTAAATCTATTAAGAACTTCGGTAAAAGAAGTTCTTAATAGTTTGTCCATTTGGGCTTCTCCAAGTCCATTTTCGGTTGATTTTCTTCTTGAAAAAGCTGTTCATAATAAGGAGGTTATTTTCTTCTGCGAATTCAATAAGTTTTTCTCCTCTTTCATTCCTCTGTCCAAATCCAAATTTACCGATGGAGTTCAGATGGTCATCTCTGCTTCCAATCTTGGCATTAAAATCACCCATTATAATTATGTAGAATTCTTTAGAATTATTGAATGTGGATTCTAATGTTTCATAGAAATCTTCTATCTCTTCATCTGGATGGTCCGTAGTTGGGGCATATGTTTGTATCATTTTCAGTTGGTATCTTTTATTTATGAAGAAACTTAGTTCAGCTATTCTTGATGTTATTTTATTAACAAACAGGACCTTTGATTGTTTTATTTATTAGGAATTCTACACCACCAGTTGAGTTTCTGTTACATTCACAGTGGTAGAGTACATGTCCATCTTTTTATTGCATGAGAGTTTCTTCTTTTCTTCTTATTTCTGAAAGGTCCACAACATCCCATTTTATATGGTCCAATCCTTCATCAGTTCTTCTAATCTATCATCATCCCATAGAGGTCTGCAGTTATATGTTCCTACTAATATCATTCTATCATTATGCACTGTAGGTGGACTCATTGTAGCTAGTGGAGACTGTGACATATTTTTTAACCTAGACCCTCTGCCTAAGTCCAGGACGCGTCCCTTTTAATGCTTGGCGACGGACGAGCCAGTATGTAATTTTCCTACTTTATTCATCATTTATATGGAGCAATAAACCCAAACTTTAAAAATTAATAGTGGGGTCTCAAAAGCAGGTTTTACCTAATTTCTTTTTTCCATATATAGGGTGTCCCAAAATTCATGCAAGATTTAAATTTAGCGCCATTTGTGCGGTCAAGTGTTGCCAACGAGAAAAAAAAGACAGCGTGACAGCTGACAGTTCAGGGTTATTAAAAATGGAGCGCTACACGAAAGAACAACACATTTTCATTGTTGAGCAATATTTTAAAAATAATGAAGGTTTGGCAGCTTCATTATTTTTAAAATATTACAGCTACAGTTCGCAATTTTCGTACAAAATATGGTCGGAATAGTGATTTAACTTCATCAACTGTGAAAAGATTAATTAAAAAATTCAAGGAAACTGGATCAATTAGTGATCTTATACACTGGCCGTCGTTCAACAGAAAACATCGAAGCAGTTCGTGAGAGTGTTGCTGAGAGTCCAGGAACATCAATTCGCCACCGTGGTCTTGAATTGGGCATTTCGAGAAGCTCTCTACAGCGTATTCTCACGAAAGATTTGGATTTGCATCTTTATGCTTACAAAGTTCATTTGACTCAAGAACTGAAGCCTACTGACCACACACACAGCGAAGAGAGTTCGCTGAATGGATTATGGAACAACAACAAGTGGATGCTTATTTTTCGAACAAAATCATCTTCAGCGATGAGGCTCATTTTCATCTTGATGGCTTCGTTAATCGACAAAATTGTCGCATTTCGGGTTCAGAAAATCCACGAATGATTGTTGAGAAACAAATGCATCCACAACGTGTCACTGTTTGGTGTGGATTTTGGGCTGGAGGCATCATCGGTTTATTCTTCTTCGAAAATGCGGCTGGTAAGGCAATAACAGTTAATGGTGCTCGCTATCGCGACATGATAATCCAGTTTTTTGTGCTTAAATTGCAAGATATGGATGTGGACGACATGTGGTTTCAACAAGATGGTGCCACATGCCGTACAGCCCGATTCAATTACTGCATGAGTCATTTCCTGGTCGTGTAATTTCCCGTTTTGGTGATCAGAAATGGCCGCCTAGATCATGTGACTTAACGGCGTTGGAGTTTTTTCTTTGGGGTTTTTTGAAGTCTAAGGTGTATGCCAACAAGCCCACGACTGCACATGCCTTGAAGGAGGAAATTGAGTGCTGTATCAACGAAATTCAGCCATATTTATGCAAAACGGTCATGGATATTTCCGACAAAAGAGTGCGTATGTGCCAGCAAAGCCATGGAGGCCATTTACCCGATATGCTATTCCATGCATAACCCTATACTGTATACTTTATGAATCAATAAGAAATTACAATTTTTAATTAAAAACCTATGTTTTCTATCAAAATTACTTCTTGCGTGAATTTTGGGACACCCTGTATAACAATGACAATTTTGCCTATTTACTGAAAATGAAGTCCAAAGTTCTGCTGAATGATGGATGGTATTCAGCAAAATAATACAAACTTTGCACTAAACAAATCAATAAATTTATTTAGGGTTATCAAATATCAATGGGTAATAAAAAATCAATAAATTTATTTTGGGTTGTCAAATATCAATTTTTCTCTTCTTCTTCCATCTTAGAACTGTTCATTGCAATACATCTTTCTACCATTTATAGGATCTTCTAACAGGTCTCTTAGTACTTGGTTTCCTTTTTCTATCATTTTGCATTGGGTATGATGTATTTCATGAAGATAGAAAGGATAAACGGGAGGTAGAGTGCTGCTGATGATAGAAAAAAAGAGTTATGTCCATATAAGGTAGAGATGAAAGGGGGGAAATAGGGGTAGTGGTTTTGAGGCAGTATGAGACAAAAGTGAAAAGAATGAAACACTACATTGGATGTTGCCATAGACTGGTAATATGGAGGGAGGTGACCAGGAAATGTATAAGCAAATTAGCTACAAAAATGGGAAAAGGCTAGTCATTATGGATGACTTTAATTATGGCAATATAGACAGATGATGATATAGTAACCGGAAGTAAAGAATATGAATTTCTTGAGTTTTTGATGGACAACTACTTCAGAAGACAGTATGCAACAGAGAGCACAGGAAGATTGAGAATCTTGGATTTCATCATCTCATTTCTCCTGTAGTCCTAAATGGACTGTTCGGTCACTCATGGCTGGTAGGTGATATTCTTTGTTAGCCTCCTCCAATCATCTTGGTCTCTTGTTCTTGATGTTAGTTGAGAAAGGGAGGAATTTGTCCATTTTTTGATGTTATCAGTCCATTTTAATCAAGGTCAATCTCTAACCCTTTATCCCAGAACGATTCCTTTTAGTGGTTGCTTTGGAATGCTATTAGCCCTCTCCACATGTCCAAACCATTTCATCTGTCTTCTTCTGATGACTGTCAGAATATTTTCCCTTTTTCTCCCATCTACTGAATCAATCAGCTTTCGGACATTTTCATTGGTTTCGTGAGTGATATAGGATCCGTATGTAGAGGCTTAAGTGCTGTGAGGATATCATATTAGAGGCTTATGATATTACGAAAAGAAAAAAGTATCGTATCACCAGAGCAGATAAGGGTAATGCCACAGTCATTCTTAATACCACGGAATACAATCGGAAAATGGGGATTATCCTCCGAGATCGCTCTACCTACACCATGCTACAACACGACCCCATAAAAACACAAGTCAAAAAATTAAAAAAACTTACTTAAAAAAGTATCTTCCTGGACACCAGATATTACAAAAAAACTCAATCCCCCCGAATATATGGTTTACCAAAAATCCACAAACCCAATATTCCCCACTAAGACCTACAGTAGATGCCACTAACGCACCTTGCTACAAGCTGTCAAAGCAGCTAGCCAGTTCTCTGACCCCCTCACTGGATTTTCCACATCCTATATAAAAAAACTCTACCCATTTTAAAACCCTAATAGAAAATCTAACCTTAAATAACACAGACATATTGGTAAGCTTTGACATCTCCTCACTGTTTACCAATATTCCTTAAGTGATACCTTAACACTCTTAGAAAACGTTTTTCCTTCTGACCTCTTAGATCTCTTTTCCTTGGCCATCAATTTTGGTTATTTTTCTTGGAAGAACAAAATCTAGAGGGAACCACCATGAGTTCTCCCCTCTCACCCCCTCTTGCCAATTTTTATATGGAAAAATTTGAAAAATGAGCCACAGACTCAGCCCCTCTCAAACCTTCTATCTGGCTAAGATATGTAGATGATGTGTTCTCTATTTGGCCTCATGGCCAAGACACATTACACTCCTTCCTCAGTCACCTCAACAGTCTACATCCAAGAATCCAGTTTATGATGTAAATGAACAATAGTTTACCCTTCCTAGACACCTTGGTTACATGCCTTCCTAATGGTACACTTTCCTTCACTGAATACAGAAAACCTATGCACACAGGCAGATACATTCACAAACTCTCCCACCACCACCCCGCTCAACAATATGGCATTATTAAAACTCTAACCAAGAGAGCCCACAATCTTTGTTTAAGTGGAACCGACCTTGCAACTGAGCTCTACCACCTACACAACACATTCCTCTCCAATGGCTACAGCAATCATAGTATTAGAAAAATAATCAGTTCCTCCCCCGTTCCCCAGCCATCACTTCAGAAAGAGTTTAGAAATGCTATCACCATACTCTACATCCGTGACACATCCGAAAAAATAGCCAAGATTTTAAATAAGTACAACCTACACACAGCATTTAAGCCTCACCGCAAACTTGTTACTCTTATCCGTTCTACAAAAGATCAGCTCCCTCCTCTCCAGTGTCTGGAGTTTATAAAGTATCCTGTTCCTGTAAGCTGACATACTTTGGACAGACAGGCAGATCAGTAACCATCTGCCTAGAGAAACACAAGTCCTACATCTGCAACCATGACTATGGTCAGTCAGGCCTGGCTGACTATGTCTTGGATACAACCCACAGGATCTCTTTGAAAAAAAACCCATAATGCTCCACCACAGGAAATTCAAAAAAGAGAGACTATTCTTAGAATCAGCAGCAGCTCTCAGGAATCAACCAAATCTCAACAAATATGGTTGCATTAAGCTTCCTAAGATTTGGGAAACACTTATCACCAGAGGTCCAACTTTACATTCCAGGGCACCTACAACCGCTCTTAGAGGGCGATCCACCTAGATAGGACTTTAGTGTCACCCACGTGGTTAAGCTTAGTATTGTTTGTTATTTGTTTTTATGTTACATTAGTTTTTTTGTAATCCCTGAAGATGTCTCATTTACTGAGACGAAATATATAGGAAGTATTAAATTCTGTTTTAATCCTTTCTAAGTGCTGTATACAATCCATTAAGCCTCCAATATGAGTAATATAGGGAATTCCCAAAAGTCTTCTGTAAGTTATCATTTCAAAAGACAGGAGTCTCCTCTCATCTTCCCTCAATAAAGTCCAGGCCTCACAACCATACAAGAGGATAGAATTCACCAAGGTGTCTATTAGTCTTTGTGATTGCTATTCTGTTATCTCCCCACAATGGTTTTAACTTCTGTAGGGCCATGGTTGCCTTTGCAATTTGGTATTTAATGTCGGTTTTTGAGCGACCATCTTGACTCAACGTGCTTCCTAGATAAGTGAACTTGTTTACATTCTTAATTTGTTTATTGCCAATTTGTATCTTTAAGAATTCAATGTCTGATTTTGAGGTTATCATTGTTTTTGTTTTCTGTAGGTTTATGTATAATCCATATTTTTTTAATGTTCCGAAAATGTGGCTGGTTATCTCTTGTAATTCTTCTTCACTTTCTGCCAGAAAATCGATATCGTCTGCAAGATGTAAATTATTTATTCTTAGTCTGCCAACTACTATTCCAGTGTCATATTCATGAAGAGCTTCATCTATGTCATATTCCAAAAAACAATTAAAAAGAAGAGAGGACAAGATGCATCCCTGTCTTAACCCCCGTTCTGCCTGGAACGGTTCACTGCTGTAATTTTTAATTTCAATTCTCATATCAGATGAGGAATAAAGAGATTTAATAATCCTAATGATTTTGTTGTCAATACCATAATGTCCTAAAATTTTCCATAATGCCTCATGCCATATTGAGTCAAAAGCTTTTTGAAGGTCTAAAAAATTGTGACAGATCATTTTGTTATGTTCTATGTATTTTTCACCTAGTATGTGTATTGTAAAAATATGGTCAATTGTACTTCTGGACTTCTGGAAACCTGATTGTTCATCTGATAGTCTGCTTTGTATTTTCTTTTTGATTCTTGACATTTTTAACAGGATTTTGCTTGGATGACTAATAAGGCTTATAGTTGCTACATTTATTACTGTTTCCCTTTTTAGGAATAGGTATAAGGACAGAAGTCTGCCAATCAGAAGGCCAAGTCTCTGGGTTCCATACATCCTGAAATAAATTTAGCAAGGTGTCTATGATGATGGTGTCACCTCCTTTGCATATCGGTTCCATTGTAAAACCATCAATTCCCGGTTATTTTCCTATTTTTGAGGAACTAACTTCTGCAATGACTTCTTCTTTTAATATCGATAATCTACTTCCTCGGAATCATCTCATCAGAGGATGTTATTATAATGAGGTGTCAGATCTCACTCCTTTGGCGAGAGTGAGATTTGTTGATTGCCTGGGTGGTTGCTAACATGTGAGGACATCTGTGAGGAAAGGGCATATGTGTGGAACTACAAGGCTGGTGATTATGAGACTCTGAAGACAGCTTTTAGTTGTATCATAGAATGAGGAGTTGGGTGAAAAGGAGATCAATGCTGCTTGGATGACTTAGATATTTAACGAGAATTTCATAAAGGTCTTTCATTCTTTTGAATGTGATATCATGGAGAGTTTGAGAGCAGTGGATGATGAAGAGGAGAGACTGACTATGAGTGAGGAAGAGGTATATGGGGAATTCAACAAACTTGATATTAATAAGGCTGAGGGACTTGATTGATATCAATGTGCCAGGGAGTTGACATCTGCCTTGACATATTTGTTTAATATGTGTCTTACATTGGGTGACATTCCAAAAGGAGGTGACAGAATTCAAGCATCCAATTATAGGCTAATCTGTGTTTTAGGTGTTGTGGTTAAAGTGTTGGAGAGGTTGGTGAGAATCAGAATCAAGAATTGGGTTGACAACAATGGTATTATCTTTCATGGACAGCACGAATTTGATAAAGGGAGGTCAGGTGAGAGCAGCAGTGGATGTGAGTGATGGATGCACAGTACTGTACTTAGACTTTGCAAGATTTTTGATAGACTATTACTTGATAAGTTGAGAGCCAAACTAGAGTGGATAGGGTTGGACATTAGAGATTGGCTGTCTAGATATCAACAAGTTATGTATGGGAGGTGCAATATCCCAGAAAAGGAAAGTCACTAGTAGTGTGCCTAAGGAGTCTGTTTTAGGGTAATACCCCTGCTAACCACACTCTTTCCCAGCTTCCATAGATGTCCCCTAGTTCTCCCACCACCAGTCCTGATATCTCAAAAATATCCTCTGAATTTATCCTATAGAAACCTTCAGCAATTTCAATGTCTCAATCATATCTCCTCTTCCCCCTATCGACCAATTTCTGCAATCCACAAATCTTCAACCTGTTCTCATAAGGTTCATTCCATAGACCTGCTATCATCTTGGTCACTTGCCTCTGGATCCTCTCCTCATCCCCATCAAGAAGAAACCTAGGTGACCAAATCTGGGCACAGTAGTCGAGATGAGGTCTTATCAAAGCTTGGTACAGAGGAAGAATAACTTGCTTGTCTCTGCTCGTCAAAGTATTTTTTAGCAACCAAGTGATGTGATGAGCTGATTTAGCCACTTTTGCAATGTGTCCTTAAACTTCATTTCCCAATCCACCAACACTCCCAAGTCCCTGGCCTCATCAATCTCCTGGAGCACAGTTCCACCAATGTGGAATACTGCTGCTAATCTTTTCACCCCAAAATGCATAACCTTACATTTTGTCACATTAAATTGACCTCCATTCTCCCCAGAACTCCAATCTATCCAAATCATCCTGCAAGATTTTGACATCTTCTGCATTCACTATTGCCCTACCCAACTTTGCATTATCAGCAAACAAATGGACCATTCCTCTTAGATCCTTCTCTATATTGTTAATAAACAAATTAAACAGCAGTGGTCCAAGAACAGAACCCTGCAGCACACCACTAGTCACAGGCCGTCTTTTGGATTCTACTCCTGAATAAACTACTCTCTGATATCTTTCCATGAACCGCCCACCTATCTATCTCACCAATGCTATATCCATTCCCATATGTTGCAGTTTACGGATTAGAATTCCATGTAGTATCCTGTCAAAGGCGTTAGCCAGGTACAGCAGTATCACTGTAAACCCATTACCCTTATCCAGTTAAGCCGTCCCTGTGTTATAAAACTTGAGAAAGTTATTGAGCCATGATCTACCCTTCACAAAGCCATGCTGTCCTCTGTACAGTATCTCATTTTCATCAATCCATTCCTGTATTTTTCCCTTCACTACTTTCTCCTAGACCTTGACAATGACTCCTGATATGCTGATCGGTCGGTAATTTGCAACAGTAGTCTTGAATCCTCCTTTATGCAGTGGAACTATTTTCCTCTCTTTCTACACCTTCGGGACTAAACCAGTCATGAGGCTCAGATTAAACAACACAGTCAAGGGCACTGATAATTCTTTAGCCGCTTCACGTAAGACCCGCCGGTATACTATCCAATCCCACAGATGTATTCACATTAAGGTTCTGTAAGAGACTATTCACCTCCACTTCATTCATCACAATTCCCGTATAAACTAATGGTTCCTTCATTCTTTCAGTGTCAGCACCTTTATTTTCTATGTTCTTGCCAAAGCCCTCCCATGACTTTTGTTTAGCTAGGTTTACACAGTGTTTCACTTTCTTATATTTGTCTCTGTATTCTCTAAGAGCAAAAGCTGACTTATTTGTCAGGAACTTTTGATATGCTTTCTTCTTTTCCTTCACTGCCTCTTTAACTTCCTGTGGCCACCATGGAGTTCTGATTTTTCTATCCTTGCGGACTACCTCACCACATGCCTCTCTGGCTGAATCAATCAGGGCTTTGTTCAAGGCTTGCCACTGAATCTCCAAGGTTTGATTCCTGTTCTCAAACTCTTTCATTTTTTCTTCAATAATCTTTGTGTATTTTAGTCTACAGTTTATATCTGAGAGCTGCTCGAATTTCATTCACTTTAAAACTTTCTTACCTGTTATTCTTTTCAATATGAAATTCAATTTTATCCTGCTCAAGACTAAATAGTGATCACTTCCAATTTCAAATCCTCTGTACACACTGGTGTCCTGCACCAGGGAGAAAATATCACTATCAACAATAACATAGTCAATGAGACTTTTCTTATTCCTTGCTTCATCTATCCATGTGAATTTGTGCGCATTTTTGTGTTGGAACATGGTGTTAGTAATAACCAGTCCATGTCCTGAGCAGAAATCTAACAGGTATTTGCCATTATTATTAGCTTTGCTCTTTTCTCTAAATTTTCCCAAAATATTTTTGTATGTCTGACAACCAATCATTTCCTACTCTGCTATTTCCGCAACAAGGACCAACTTTTCCTTTTTCATTGTGTCAGTTGCTTTTTCTAAAGCATCAAAAACTTCCTTATTTCTACCTTAGTAGAACCTTCTATGGGACCATAGGCACAAATAAGTCTCATTGTCCAATTCCACATTCTGATATTAGCCCATATCACTCTACTTGAGACTGTCTGCCATTCAAGAAGATTAGCCTCGTATTTTGTGTTGAATACTATGGCTACTCCTTCTTTTCCTTGATTGTTATTTCCTGAATATAACATTTTGTGTTCATTGCTCAGAAAGATCTCACCAGGTTTTATCTTTTTTGTTTCAATCACCCCTATTATGTTGATCTGGTACTTATCTAATTCCTCAGCTAGCTCCATTTCTTTGCCATTCAGGCTTCTTATGTTGATAGTACCGATCTTTAACTCTGGTGATGTTGAGTTGGGGTTTATTTTCAGATTTGTTGCAAAATGTACGGTTTTAAAATTTGGAAAACAAAAATGGAATGTAGAATTTACTCTTGTTGAACTAGACAAGGGGAATGGATACACCATGATACTTTTGAATTTTGCGAAGGCTTTTAACAGAATACAACATGACAGATTGCTGCATAAATTGGAGAAAATGGGTTTGGGTTATACAACATTAGCATGGATAAGAGGATGGCTGAATGACAGATGTCAAAAAGTGGTATATTGGGGATCTGAGTCTGCAAGGTTTAAGGTAACAAGTCATGTACCACATGGATCAATGCTTGGTCCACTGTTATTCAATCTGTACATTAATGATATTGGGAAGGATTTGACAAGCGACATACAGTTATTTGCTGATGATGCAAAGATAGGCAGGGTAATCATGAATGCTGCTGATATGCGGTCGTTGCAGAATGATTTGAATAAGCTGGAATTGTGGGCATGGGAAAATGAGTGTCAGTTCAATGTCAGTAAATGTAAAGTCATTCACTTCAACATGATTACCTATCCAATGTCGTATTATATTGGTGGGATTAGGCTAGAAGAAACTGATGAGGCTAGGGATCTTGGAGTGTTAATAGATAGAAAGTTGAAGTTCAGGGGCCATGTGGCAAAGATTGCAAATACAACTCAAAAGATAATTGCATTGGCTAAGAGCATGGTACCTACAGAGAATTTGAATGAGTTTAAGGTGTGATATATTAGTGTGAATGACAAAAGGGACCTCCTAGATGAGTCTGTGACTCCATGAGGTCTTAGCATAATAATAATAATAATAATACATTAACACGTTTGCTGCCAACTACGAGTATACTCGTAGTTGGTAAACCAGCTACACAAGCCAGCTACGGGTATACTTGTATGACGCTTACCGCCGGCAACGAGATTACCGTACTGACCTTGAAGAAGTGAAAATGCTTGGCTTGTGAAGCTAGCATCAAAACTGTGTATTCTCATTGATGGTATATACTCTGCACAAGCCAACTATGAGTATACTCGTATCATGCTGACTGCCGGCAACGTGAGTACCATACTGACCTTGAAGAAGAGAAATTGCTCGGCATATGGGAACAGACTATGCTGAAGTAGCGTGGCAGCGAATGTGTTAAAGGACTTTCAGAAAGCATTGCAAGACTTCTTTACCAGATTGACCTGTGAGTCTTTTTTTTGTGCAGTTTGTAAACTAAATTTCTTTCTTATTTCTGCAAAATACAAATATTCCTCCCTCTTTCTTTTCCTGTTGTTTATGGAATCCCCTTCTCTTGCAGGTTACATTGTTATGGATAGACTGGTCATTCTGCACAAATTCCTCTTGAAGAACATCAGGAATATGTTTCAATTAAAGGGCTTCTCACTTTTGCGTGATGAAATATCCAACAGCATATTATATTGGTGGGGCTAGACCATTAGAAACTGATGAGGCTACAGATTTTGAAGTTAAGGTGGTTAGGAATTGGAGGTTAAAAGGTCACATAGCAAATATCACAAATAGAACTCAGAGGATAACTGTAATGTTGAAATGAACATTGACATGTAAGGAAGCTATTAACAAGCCTTGATACAAGTGAATCTGGACTACTGTACCTAGTGGGCCTCCTCAGCTGAGAGTGGATAAAGATGATGTGGAAAGGGTGCAAAGAAGAGTTACAAATATTATGTTGGAATTATGGACTGTAGATAGTGAGGACTGATTGGTAGTATGTGGGCTGTAGACACTAGTAAATAGGAGAAAGAGGGGTGATATGATATGATAGAGATTAAAAACTTATGAGTGGTTGTTATAGGATATCATGTGATAAAATTTTTCTTTATATGGAAGGTGGGGAGAGAACAAGAGGACATCTAAAGAAGTCAAGTTTATGCCTAGTTAAGAAAGCAATAAGAGCTAGATTTATGTGAGTGAGCAGAACAGTTTGCCTGCTGAAGTGGTGAGTGCATCTAGTGTGGGTGATGTATGGCTTATCTCCCTCTATAATATAATAATAATAATATTTTCATGCAAGATTTCTGGCAAATCTGTTGGAAATGAAAACTCTTTGAAAATTACCTTCGTGTCTGATACGATTACTATATCACCATGAATAGAAGATCAGATTTACTATACTATTATCAATTAATATTATTATTGCAATCAGATTTCCACTGAATCAAAAGACTAATCATGGGAGTTCCCATTGTCGCACACAGCTCATCATATTGTGCCTTCAATGCATTCATTCTCTCGTGGCAGTACATTCCAATAATCCACCACTTTCCATTCAAACAACCCATTTCTCACTCTTCGGTTCATGACCTCCTGAAAAAGCTTCCAGAGGTGGCTTCTTGTTGCAATTCTATAAAATTAATCTCAGAACAACTCCTTAACAATCAATCTATATTTATAATCACATTTCCAGAAACCACTCAGCCAGTCAGCTCTGGACTATTTTCAAAATTGTGTCAATTTATTTGATGGTATTAATTCACAACACAGAATAAGAAAATAATTAATATTTATTATTATTATTACCCCAATACCCTGTGGAGTCAAAAACTCATCTAGGAGGTCCTTTTATCATATACACACAGCGCATCATACCATGCCTTAAACACACACAAATTCTCTGCAGACACCACACTCTCAGGCAAGGCATTCCAATCCTTCACAACTCTGCATGCAAAAAACCAGCTTCTCATTCCCCTGCTCACACTCTCCTTATACAGCTTCCAGGTATGACTCTGATTCTCCCCTGATCTCCCAGTGTTTTATGTAGAACCTCTCCAAACACTGATCCTATAATAACCCCTTACTAACTTATTGATCTCTATCATATCTCCCCTCTTCCTCCTACCCACACACTCAATTTATTCAAGTCTTCTTGTAAAGCCACAACATCTTCTCTACTCTTCATAGTTCGTTCCAACTTTGCATCATTTGCAAACAACTAAATATCCCCATCCAAATCTTTGCCAATATCATTAACATACAGGTTAAACAGCAATGGCCCTAAAACAGACCTCTGAGGCATACCACTAGCAACTTTCCGTTTCCAGGATATTGCTCTCCCATACAAAACTTGCTGATGCTGTCATGCGGTAATCTATCAAAAGCCTTTGCAAAATCTAAGTATATTTATGTGTATCCCTCTCCTATGTTCAAGGAAGCATCACCTTGTTAGAATAAGTAAATAAATTACTAAAACATGACCTCCCTTGAGCAAATCCATGCTGTCCATCAAAGATAATAACATTGTTGTCAAACCAATTCTGGATCCTAGTTCTCACCAGTTTCTCCAACAATTTAACATCTGACACAGAGATAGGCCTATAATTTGATGCTTGAGTTTTATCACCTCCCTTATGAAGCAGCACAATCTTGCCTTCTTCACTCATTTGGAACTCAACCCAGTGCAAGGCTCATATTAAAAAAATATGTCAAGGCAGATGTCAACTCCCTGGCACATTCCTTCAGAATACGTGATGATATATTATCAAGTCCCACAGCCTTATTAACATCTAGTTTGCTCAACTCCCCATACACCTCTTGCTCACTTAGAGTTAGTCTCTCCTCTCCATCATCAACTGCTCTCAATCTCTCCATGAGGTCACATTCACAAGAATGAAAGACCTTATGAACTGCTCACTAAGTATCTCCACTATATCTTCTGCAGCAGTTATTCTTATGTCATTTTCTCCAATTAATGTCATCCTTTAATAATCATTCTTTTTTTTTTCTTTCTGGCTACATATTGAAAGAACTCCCTAGGATTCTTTTTGGCTTCATTAGCTAACTGCTGCACATACCTCGGTTTTACTACCTTTACCAACCAAGTCACCTGTCTTCTCTTATGCTACATCCATAATGTCCTTTTTCTCTGTATTGCATGCTTAATCTCTTCATTCATTACACCTACCTTTTAATTTATTTGCTGATATTACACTGGTATTATATTCAGTATTTCAGAGCACAAAAACCATTTGTCACCATACATGAACAGCAACAATTTGGCTAACAGTGGGATCAACTTAAAAAAAAAATTGCAATGGACAACTCAAAGTACTAAATTTTTAATTTTCATAATTTATATTTGTCCTCCTTTTGAAAACATAGTGATCCAATCTGTGCATAGTAATCCATATGGAACCATAACATCCCTAATATCCACTGCCTTCTCTAAGATATTCTCACCAACTCTGCATTTCATTTTTCTCTTTCACATTTTAAAACTTTACACCATTGAATCTACTCCTTATAGTTCTTCCCAGCTTTGCATCACCTACATACAACTGCACATCATTCAAATCTTTCCCAATATTATTAATATGCAAGTTAAACAGACCTTGGGAAATAACATTAATGACTTTTCTCTTCTTCAAAATGGAAGTATAGCACTGTGTGTCCATCTTCCTTGTGGAATGCACTTGTCAACTTATCATAATCTAGGGACCTCCTAGACGAGTCTGTGACACCATGGGGTCTTAGAATGATGATGGAAATAATAATAATAATAACAATAATAAATAAGCAATTGACTAAAACATGACTTTTGTTAAGCAAACCCATGTTTTCCATCAAAAAGAACACTGCTGTTGTCAACACAGTTCTGAATTTTGGTACTCACTATCCTCTCCAACACTTTAACTGCAACTCCAGACACAGATTTGCCTATAATTCAAAGGTTTAGTCTTATTACCTAGCTTATGAAGTATAACACTTTTGTCTGTCTTTTTCCAATTCCTTTGGAACTTGAATCAATTTAAGATTCATGTTAAAAAGGTATATCAAAGCTGTTGTTAAATACCTGGAACATTCCCACAAAACAAGAGTGACATATCGTTGATCCCTACAGTCTCATTAACATGAAGCTTACTCAATTCCTCACATACCTCCAGTACACTCACCATCAGTGTGTCCTCCATCTGTGCCACTTCACTCAAGTTCTGAATAATGTAAGATTCCCAAGGATGAAACATATTTATGAATTAAACACTTAATATCTAGATTATGATTTCCAGAGTGGTTATCATTCTGCCATTTTCACAAAACTTTCTTTCACACTGCATGCTTAACCTCTTCATTAAACCATTTCACACCTGATCTTCTGACCTTTGGAATACAAACAGACAAGCCTCTGTTAGACAGTTTTTAAGTAGTGTTCAAGCAGCACTGTTCTCCTTTCCATTCAAATCCCTTCATTACATGATATAGTGAAGCTGTCTATTTAGCTTTTCATAATCAATAGCATGATAGCTTCACATATATCCTTTTCTCACAGAAGTCCTAATATGGCTGGCCACCCACTCAGGTGGCAACTTCATGGTTGCTTTCATCAAGTGGAGGTGGATATGATACAACATTCGTAATAGGATTCTATAATGAGATGATCATATTCAAGACCCTTGATTGTTGCATACGTGTTTTGAATCTGTGTGTTGAGGCTTAAGTGCTATGAAGAATTAATGTTGGAGGTTTAATGGAATGTCATCAGCACTGAGAAAGGATTAAAACAAATTTCAATATTTCGTCTCCATCACAGAGACATCTTCAGGGATTACTCCATGGCATTTGCAGATGGCCTAGGACATAGATGCCGAACTTATGGCATGCATGCCAGAGATAGCACGTCCAAGAGTTTTGCTGGCACGTCAACGATTTACAGGTGATATCCGTTTATACACTTATAAATTATTCAACCTTTTTTTTTTAATTGTTACAATACGTACAATTTAAATTTTGTTTTACACCAGAGAGCAGCTATGAAGACGTGCATATGATTGGTGCAGTATTAACAAACGATCGCTTGACCCAAAGACAAAGGCAACCTACAGTTGTTGAATTGAAATGCTAATTCTCTTCAACCGAATTCCATAACATGTGAAACTGTCATAACAACATTCACTATATATTTTTTAGTTTTAACACATTCACGACGGGGTGTCGTTGATTGTTCTGACGGAACTTCTCTTTATCGGTGGGCTCAACTCACACAAAGTTTCAACCTTTGGCTGAATTTTATTGCTGCTTGTTTGCATTTGAGCTGGCACAGGAACTCACACATGCATTATGTGGCATATTTCAATTCTTGATAGAATTTTATTGAAGTTAGCCTTTGCGATCTGCATGACACCGAGAATTTCAAATGCAATAAAACAAATATTTATTTCATTAATGAAATAAAGAGCCAAAAGGCTTCACTTCAGCGATGTAAAAATTATTTAAATTAAGGGGATATTTAATCCAACATTATTTCAAAGCCGAATAAGAAACTCTAAGATAGAAATCAATATAGCAAACCATAAAGTTTGCTACATTCGGCAAAACTCTTAGATTTCTATCTTAGAATTTTTTATTCGGCTTTGAAATAATGTGGGATTAAATATCTCCTTAATTTAAATACATTTATTTCATGTAATTGAAAAACTGACAAGAGTTTTTAGTTAGATACTGTGTTTCCAGTGCAACATATGGTTTTGCTCGAGTCTATACAGCATAGTTTCTGTGAGAGGGGACATGTGACTTATTAGTTAGTGCCATTTTTATTCCAGCTGTCTCTAATTGCACTATTTGTTGAGAAATATATTACACAGACTGCAAAAGCCTCCTTACCTTAATCAGGGATACAATAAAACTACTTGTTTTTCTTGCATCTGCAGTATATAATAGCTGTTGGGGAGGGCATGTTGTTAACCACAGGCTAACAACATGCAGGTTACTATCGCCTCAACGTGAACATTTTTGGTGTGCAAGGCATATGCAACACCTTTTAATGTCTTTTTTCATAAAGTAAAATCAGGGGTGCCAGTTATACACGAAGGTGAGTTATTTTCGAGTAAATATAGTAAGCGCTTCGTCAACAAGTTGACATCCTTTTGCTGCTTCCCTTGCTCACCTAACTTCGATGGCAAGTTATAATGCATAAATATTTTTCTCACTACTGTTTTTTTTTTTTTTTTTCAAACCACCATAATGAAAATCAATTTAATAATACAATAATCAATTTTATGCTGAATAACATTATAAATTTATATATAAATTTTGGGAAAATTTGGAGAAAAGAGCAAAGCTAATAATAATGGCAAATATCTGTTGGATTTCTGCTCAGGACATGGACTGGTTATTACTAACACCATGTTCCAACATAAAAATGTGCACAAATTCACATGGAGAGAAGAGGCTAGGAATAAGAAAAGTCTCATTGACTATGTTATTGTTGATAGTGATGTTTTCTCCCTGGTGCAGGACACCAGAGTGTACAGAGGATTTGAAATTGGAAGTGATCACTATTTAGTCTTGAGCAGAATAAAATTGAATTTCATATTGAAAAGAATAACATGTAAGAAAGTTTTAAAGCGAATAAAAGTTGAGCAGCTCTCAGATGTAAACTGTAGACTAAAATACAGAAATATTATTGAAAAGAAAATGAAAGAGTTTGAGAACAGGAATCAAACCTTGGAGATTCAGTGGCAAACTCTGAAGGAAACATTAATTGATTCTGCCAGAGAGGCATGTGGTGAGGTTGTGTGCAAAGATAAAAAAATCAGAACTCCCTGGTGGACACAGGAAGTTAAAGAGGCAGTGAAGGAAAAGAAGAAAGCATATCAAAAGTTCCTGGCAAATAAGTCAGCTTTTACTCTTACAGAATACAGAGACAAATGTAAGAAAGCTAAACAGTGTGTAAAACTAGCTAAACAAAAGTCATGGGAGGACTTTGGCAAGAATATAGAAAATAAATATCAAGAAGGTGGCAAAATATTCTGGAGGTTGTTGAAGAAGCTTAGGAATGGAGGAAAGAGTGCTGTAAAAGGAATTAGAGATGATAAAGGTGAAATGAAAACAGGAGAAAAAGATATCCTTGAAGTATGGAGTAATTACTTTGAAAAACTGCTAAATGAAACAAGCAGTGATGACAGCACAGTGATAAAAAACACTGACCAGGCATGCAGTCAGGAATACATATCTATACTTGAAGTAGAAAAAGCCATCAAAGGCTTGAAATGTGGAAAGGCAGCAGGAGTAGATGATATTCGACCAGAAATGCTGAAGTATGGTGGTATGAGAGTCTTACAGTGGTTGCACTGCGTAGTTCAGAAAGCCTGGACAGAGGGACGAATTCCCGATGATTGGAGTAGAGCTCTCATAGTACCCATATATAAAAAGGGAAATAAAACTGAATGTGAGAATTACAGAGGTATTTCCCTACTGAGTGTTCCTGGCAAGATCTATGCAAGTATACTTGAGAAACAGTTGAGAAGAATTGTGGAAGAAAAGCTTGGTGAAGAACAAGCTGGATTCAGGCCAAATAGAGGCTGTCAGGATCAGATCTTCACTTTACGACAAATAGTCGAGAAAGCATGGGAATATAACATAGATCTGTATTTAAGTTTTGTCGATTTGGAAAAGGCATATGACAAGGTGCCAAGAGAGAATCTATTCAATACGCTGCAGTTATATGGTGTCAATGGGGCATTATATCAAGCAATACTTAGTCTTTATTTGAGTTGTGAGTCAGCAGTTAGAATTGAAGGAAGTACAGGAAGATGGTTTAATGTTAAATCTGGTGTGAGACAAGGATGTACATTATCCCCTCTGTTATTCATTATCTATATGGATCACATTATGAAGGAATGTGGTATTAAACCTGATATCAAAATTGGAGATGTTAATGTCAGCTCTTTGCTTTATGCGGATGATGTTATACTTCTAAATAAATCCGCTACAAGTCTGCAAGATTCTCTGACTAAATTGAATAGCTGTTGTAATAGATATGGTATGAAGGTCAGCAATAAAAAGACAAAGACAATGAAAATAGGCAGAATCATTGAAAATTTCAACTGTGTTGTGAATGGAGAACCTGTGGAACAAGTAAAACATTTCAGCTACTTAGGCACAATTTTTACTGAAGATGGTAAACTAAATATAGAAATAGACAACAGAATCAGCAAAGCTGGTATGGTGGGAAGTCAATTGAATAAATTCATATGGAATAAGAAAGAAATTAGTCGGAACACTAAATTAGCTGTATACAAGACTGTGTTCAAACCAATTTTAACTTATGGATCTGAGAGCTGGGTCAGAAGTAAAACACTTGACCAAAGACTAGAGACCGCAGATATGAGAGTCCTGAGAAAGATAAGAGGCGTGAACAGATGGCATCAATGGCAATATCATATTAAAAATGAGGATATTAGGAAAGAACTTGACATTGTCAGCATCCAGGAATGCGTTAGCAGAGCTAATCTCAGATGGTATGGTCACTTAAATAGAATGGGAGAGGAAAGATTAGCAAAACAAGTGTTCTCTGCCAGGTTGGCAGGAAAACGACCCAGAGGAAGACCAAGATATAGGTGGATTGATACGGTACAAAGTGCCTTAGACGATAGAAATATAAGATCTGATAATGTTGGAGTCTTGACAAGTAACAGACTGATTTGGAGGAAAATTGTAGATAGGAAGTTAGTAATGATGTAATTTTTTCATGTAGTACTGTCATATCCTGTACACCCCTTGAGGGTACATGGCAGGAATTTGATGATGATGATGATGATGAATTTATATATAAATAAATATTATAAATAAAATAAAATATTATTTATAAAATTATAAATAATTATCTATAAAATATTATAAATAAATAAATATATATATATATAATAAAAAAATCAGTATTATAATATTAAAAATTTTTTTAATATATATATATATAATAAAAAATGGGAGTAGGCGAGGCCGTTTTTTTTAAGCCCTATCTAACTTTTGGAGACTAAGTGGGGAGTTCAATCTCCACTGGTAACCAATCAGAGATAGCTGGCCCAAGGCTATCACTAATTAATTGGCATGCAGTGAAGTAGGCGGCTAGTAAGTGCTGCCATCTGGTGGTCCCTAACCCTAACACAATATATTTAATGTCTGAAAATAGTGTGGGTTCGACGGCCGATGTTCTTGAGTTTATGGGTCGAAAAACCCGAGTTTCCAGGAGGAAAAAACCCGCTAGCCTGTGCCAGAGATCGACTAACTCTGGAACCGGTCGAGAAAAGGCTTAGAAAAAGTTCCTCTAGTCGGCGACTAGATTCGAACGCTTTTCGTCATGCGATCAAGCGCTGTAGAGTGCAAACGCCACTTCTACTGAGCTACACAGGCTCTATGTATAAATAAATAAATTAAGTTAGATTAATTTTCTATTAATTTTTCCCCTATTAAAAATTGCTTGGCACATCAGCAAATCGATTGGTGAATTTTTGGCACCCGCACATAAAAAGGTTTGCCACCACTGGCCTAGGGTGTAAAGAGGGATCTCTGATAATGTTTCCCAAATTTTGGGATAATTTGAGAAACATTAAATATCAGAGATCCTTCTTTACATCCTGGCCATCTGCAAATGCCCAGTCCTATCTAGGTGGCACATCACCTAGATAGGACTTTAGTTTCACTGACTATTGTATTGTATTTGTGTGTGTGTGCTGTTACAAAAAGTTTTTTGTAATCCCTGAAGATGTCTCTGTGATGGAGAAGATATATTGGAAGTATTAAAATTAGTTTTAATCCTTTCTCAGTGCTGATAACATTCCATTAAACCTTCTCAAAACATGAGAAATTCATTCTGTTCATCCTCATATACCATCTATTCATTCCACTCCATATTACCATAATTAAAGATCACCCATAATGATCACCTTTTTCTTATATGTCAAACTAATTTGTCTATACATTTCTTTCTCACAGCACTTCCCTTCATATTACCACATTACCATTTAGCAACACCCAACATAAATATTTCATTTCATGATATCTGTCTCTGTATCACACCATACAGTCTCAGAGTCACTACCATATTTGCCCCTTGCATCTCCACCACGGATGTGCCCTCCTCTGACCTCCTCTATTACCATTGACAGCATTCCTCTTTTATTTCTGTCCTGTCTTTGTGAATAATGTCATATGCATCTGTCTTCATTCCTTGCAGGATGTCACTCTCATCTAACCACATCTCAATTATTTCAACAATATTTTGGAAAATGAACTCAATGCAATAATTTTATTCCACTTATTTCAGATACTTCTGGCATTTGTAAACAATCATAACAGCTCATTTCTGGTTCTATAACAAGTCTCACATGACTTCTCAGATGTCACTTCTACATTTTCTCTAGCCATTCCCTAGCTGTAAGGTTTGTGGCATTAGAAAAGAGCCCTAGAAAAGATAAATGCTATTTTGAGTAATAATCGGCAGTATTGTTTGAATTTTAGTGTGTTGTACTACTTATTTTTGATAATGTAATGTGTCTGCATGATTTTTCTTATGATATCTGGAGATTAATTAACTAAAATTGCCTTAATTAAATATAATACAATGGTGGTACTCATGAGGTCAACCATGTGGGCGTCAACCGGTGCAGCAAGGCGAGCGACGTGAAAATCAAGTGGCATTAACGACATAAACTTTTCAAAAAGGATGTGATGTTGTGAGCGTAATATGTATGCATGGAGGAAGGTAAGAGATGTGTTTGTGGAGAGAATGAACAGGAGACGAGAGAAAGTGTGGATTTGTAGGAAGTGCGATATATTATTAGAATATGAGTTCATGAATGTGAAACAGACTGAAAAAATATACGATGGCATAAATGAAAGAAATGGAAATGAAATGAAAAAAAACCAATCAAACTGAGGGAGCAAAAGAAAGCAAGAATGTAAAAGTGAAAGTTAGTGATAAGGGAGTGAAAGGAAGTATGAATGATGAAACGGAAGTAAGAGGCAGCAGAATGAGAGGTAGCAAGACTATGGGAGCAGCAGAAAGTGAAATTGTCAGAATGCATAATTTGATGAAAGAGTTATTGAAAATGAAAATAAAATGAGGAATATGCAGAGTGATTTAATACAAGTGGCTTGGATAGGACTGGTTATAGACCTAAAAAATGAACTGCTGTGTTTGTTTACAATTGCCAGAATGGTTACCAATTATATATTTGGTTTAATCCTTTATTCAAGTGTAAGCAAAGAAAGTTTGCACCTGAAGTATTTTCAGAACTGGGGCAACTCATGGTAAAGGTGGTATAAGTTCTCATCACTTGCCTTAGTATCTCCCATAATGCAAAGCACATCTCCTTGCAGACATGTATAATGCTATGCATTAAGGGAAGACCACTACCCAGATCGGTTTCGACCTTTATTGAGGTCTCATCAGTGGAAGCCAGACCCAGAGGTGGTGATACTAAGGTGGAAGTAATGGAGAAGTCATATTTACCAATACCAGTTGCCAAAAGGTGTCACACCTTATTATCAAAATTCTCTGGATTAGAGATAAGTTGATTGAAGTTTTTCACTTGGCTATGCAATCAATTATATATTGTTTGCTTACACTTGGATAAAGGATTAAACCAAATATATAATTTGTAGCATAGCCAAGTGAAAAAACTTCCATTAACTTATCTCTAATCCAGAGAATTTTAATAAGTGTGACACCTTTTGGCAACTGGTATAGGTAAATATGACTTCTCCATTACTTCCACCTTAGAATCATCACCTCTGGGTCTGGCTCCCACTGATGTGCTTTTGCGCAGAAGTGGTCCCCTTCCTTGAGGTATGAGAGGCTCTGCTTGGGATAGGTTTTTGCCTGTTTCTGAGTGGGTCACCACTTTGATTATGGCTGTCAGGTGGTGGGGTAAGCCTGCCACTGGGTACAGCCAATGCTGAAAAGTTCTTCTCGGTGACGGAGTGAGCCTGTCACTGAGTGGAACACTGCTGAGTTGGACGGTCTTTCGGTCACTCGTAGGGAGTGGTCTGGGGGGACTGCCTAATTTTTAGAGAGGTCTTTACTTAAACAGCACCTCAACAAAGGTCGAAACCGGTGTGGGAAGTGATCCTTCCCTTAATGCATAGCATTATACATATCTGCAAGGAGATGTGTTTTGCATTATAGGAGATACTAAGGCAAGTGATGAAAATTTATATGACCTTTACCACAAGTTGCCCCAGTCCTGAAAATACTTTAGGCACAAACTTTGTTTGCTTACACTTGGATAAAGGATTAAACCAAATATATAATTGGTAGCACAGCCAAGTGAAAAAACTTCCATCATGTCAGAATGGTTATTGGAAACTAATGAAAGCGTGCAAAAGAATAGAATGAAAGAAAAAAAGGTAAAAGAGGTGACGAGTGATTGTAAGATAGTACTGTATGGAGATTCCATAGTTAAAAAATTAGATAATGAGAGAATGCATATGGTCTGCTATCTAGGAGGGAGAATGAGTAAGATAATTTGGGAATTCGACATGAGGAATAAATGAGCAAGAGAATTAGTGGTGGTTATGGGGACGAATGGGGAGTAAAGAACTATAGACCAATTAATATTCTCTCTAATCTGTACAAAAGTCTTACAAAAGCATAAACAGTTTAACCCCTCTTCTAGAGTCAAATCAACCAGTAGAACAAGCAGGATTCTGTAAAGGTTTTAACACAATTGATCAAATTCATGGAGTAAAACAATAATACAAAAAGCAGAAGAAAACCAATTGGCTTTCTATTTAGTCTTTATTGATTATGAAAAAGGATTTGATTCCATCAAAACTAATGCAATAATCAAAGCACTCCAGAATCAGGGAGTTCCTGGAGAATATATGGGCCTCCTCTAGGAAATATACCACACTCCAACTATCCAACTTCACACGAACAGCAATAAAATATCAATTGAAAAAGATGTCTCATAAGGAGACTCTCTATCACCCAAAATCTTTACAGCAGTCCTTCAAGAAATATTTAATAATATAAACTGGACAAACCTTGGTATAAAAATTAATAACAGAAACTTGACAACTTAACACACCTAAGATATGTAGATGATATCATAATTTTTGCAAACACTCCAAAAGACCTTAATATAATGATAGAAGACCTATATCATGAAAGCAAAAAAAGTTGGTCTAAAAATAAACAGAGAAAAAAATAAAATGGTGTTTAATCATTTTGTAACACCAAAAAACATAATAATAGAAAACAATTTCTTTGAAAGAGTCTCTTCATATTCATACTTAGGTCATCTCATTGATCTAAACTGTGAACTCCAAAAGGAAATAAATAAGAGAGTTCAACTTGCCTGGAGTGCATTCAAAAAACTGAAAAGCATTTTGTAAAACAATGATGTTCTGCTCTGTTTAAAAAGGAAGATATTTAACCAGTGTATACTTCCAGTCCTCACACATGGTTGTGAAACTTGGTCTCTACCAAAAGCACTGGCAAATAAACAAACAACTCCTCAAATAAATATGGAGAAGCAAAACTCCTGGATATGAAACCAGACTCACATCACTGACATCATTCTTCATCATAAGCGAATAAAATGGAAAAGGGTTGGACATCAATTAAGAAGAGAAGATGAGCGATGGACTACCATACTAATGAACTGGATTCCAAAAGAAGGGAAACGAGACCGAGGACGTCCTAAAAGAAGGTAGAGTGATGAATTGTCAAATTTTGTTGGGGAAAACTGGTCAACCATTGCCAAGAACAGAGAAAGGTGGAAAGAACTGGAGGAGGCCTTCATCCAGCAGTGGACAGAAAATGGCTGAAAAGAAGAAAAAGAAGAAGATGGGGATGAATGATTTAAGTGGCATAAGGATTAAATGACATAAGAAGCATGTAAGGGTAAATATCAGAAGGTTAATGAGAAGAGTGAAAGATAACAGTGAGTTGCAAAGGTTGTCGTGGTGTAGATGAGGTATGACAATGATGAATTGAGATGGAGAGCCAGAATCATGAATGGTATGCTACCGGCACTGTGTGAGAGGGGAGTATATGGCATTTTTTTTTTTTTTTTGAGGGAAGAATGGAATTATAGAGATGTGATGGGTTACATTTGAAGCTTTGGATTGAGTGCACTGGAGAAAGTTTTGCCAGATGGAAGCGCAGTGTGTGATGCAAGTAAGAGATCAGGAGAGTGGCATTGAAGAGGCAGGAGTGCTTGGAAGTGGAAACAATAGTAATGTGAGAGATGAAAAGAGAACAGGAATGCACAGGAAGAGGGAGACTGGGTGGATAGGAAGACATGGCATAGAGAAAGGTGGATGTTGAAAGCAGCAGTGAATGTGTGGAGATGGAGTATATTGAGATGTGGGTGGAGAAGTTGAGACTGAACAGATATATGTGGTAAGCAGTGATAAAGGTGACTGGGCAAGGGCAGGTATAGTGAGGAAATCACAACCAACAAGTGGCTTGGATAGGACTGATTATAGACCTAAAACATGAACTGCAGTGTTTGTTTACAAATGCCAGAGCTATCAGAAATAAGGGAGATGAAATAGTTTCACTGATTTTGAGTTCATCCACTTTAAAATCATTGGAATATGTGAAACATGGTTGAATAAAGATGGTATCCTAATAGGAACAGAAATAGAAGGATACAGTATTTATCAAAATAAAGAGCCTAAAGGTGTTCAGCAAGGCAAAATTATAAAAATCAAATGGATATTAGATCCAGCATCATTTCAAAGCCAAATGTAGAAACTATGAAAGTTTCATAAAAACAAGTTGGCTATAGAGCTTACAGGAATACACCTGCTGGCATTTACAAGTTGCCCTAGAGCGGACTATTTTAGAAAACATGACCGCTGTCCAAGAGTCTATATATTCGCTTTCTAATTAGCCCATTTTTGATAAGGTTTCACTGGCTTGACAAGTTCCAAACTGGTTGGTTCTCTTCAGAGACCAGGCGACTATTTAAGTGAAGCCTTTTCTAAAAATTAGGCAATCCCTCAGACCACTCCCTATGAGTGACCGAAAGATCTCCAACTCGGCATTAGTTTCACTCAGTGACTGAGTGAAATTAGTTTCACCACTGAGCAGAACCACTCATAATCTCTCAAGGCAAAACTCCCCCGAAATCTTAAGTCAATTCAGCGGGACAAGACCTGGAAGAAATCTTAAGAGAGCAAAAACTCTTTTTCAATACTAAGGAACTCGAAATGTTAAATGTTGGAGAGGTGTATTTTTCATAAGCGAACTCTCGGTTAGTGCATAAAAGTATTTACTAAAATAAAGAGCCAAAAGGGTTCAGTTTGGCAATGAAAAATTATAAAAATAAAGTGGATATTAGATTCAACATTATTTCAAAGCCAAATATAGAAACTATGAAAAATTTACAAAAATAAGTTGGCCACAGAGCTTACGAGGAACACACCATCAGCATTTATGAGTTTGCCCTAGCACGGACTACTTTAGAAAACACGAATGCTGTCCAAGCGTCCATATATTTGCTTTCTAATTAGTCCATTTTTGATAAGGTTTCACTGGCCTGACAACTGTTTTGAACTGGTTGGTTCTCTTCAGAGACCAGGCAGAAACCTTAAGAGAGCAAAAGCTCTCTTTCAATACTAAGGAACTTGAAATGTCGGAGAGGTGTATTTTTCATAAGTGAACTCTCAGGTGGTTCATAAAAGTATTTACTAAAATAAAGAGCCAAAAGGCTTCAGTTTGGCAATGCAAATTTATTGGCTCTTTATTTTAGTAAATCCTTTTATGCACTGACCGACAATTCGCTTATGAAAAATACACCGGACAGATATTTCAAGTTCCTTAGTATTGAAAGAGTTTTGCTCTCTTAAGGTTCCTACCTGGTCCTCTTTATCTACAATCTTCCCCTGATCCGGATGCTTTCCCCAGATCCCAGATCATCTTAATCCTTTCTTTCTACCCAAGCATTTACTTCTTCATCCATATTTTTCATGCAGTGTCTCCCATTACCCCATTATCTCCACCACCATTTCTGTGTCTGTGTTGTTTTTCTGGTCTCTCATTCCCTTAACTAACTCACATTACTCACCTCTACATTCACAGGTCTCTACCAATAGTTAGCATGTAGTGGATTTTTGCCTGTTACTGTGTAGCATTGAAGCCTGGCATGGTGGTGGACTTGACTGTGGCTACATAGGGCTGAGGTTTCAGCTAAGTGTTTCAGGAGGAGATGAGGGAATATTGAGATTTTTGAGAGCTTTTTGAGTTACATGAGAGTCTGGCTTATTTAGGTTACTCACAAGTTTTTGGAATCCTGAGGATGTTAAACTAATGAAATCCTCAATAAGAGTCAAAACCAGTCTGGATAGTGACCCTTTCCATAATGCATAGCAATATACTTTTGAAAGAAAATGTGCTTTGAATTATGGGGTACTAAGGCAATTCATGAGACGTCATCCACCTCTATATATAAAACAGCCTAGTTCTGAATATAATTCATATGCAAACACTGTTTTGCTTTTACTTGGATAAAGGGTTAAATAAGAATATAATTTCTTGGCAAGGTTAATTTATTAATTACTTCTCCAGCTGTCTCACACCAAAGTCATTTAAATGCCATCCATCCATTTCTCAAATTCTTCCAATACATTTACAAAATGCACTCTTTTCTCCACAAACACTGATCTTAACAACTGTAAATTCTGATACACTTCAAATATTTCTGCTGTCCTCTTTCTTGAAAAAAAGCAACAATTTTCTCTCAGTTTACTTTTCACAATATCATATTAACGCTGGATAAAATGAGATTTTTCTTTTTAGGTTAACCCAAATCTCTTATCTTTCTTACCAAACATGTTGTCTCCACAAAACAACTGGCAAAATGATGGGACATTGTACGAGGGTGATCTGAAGAGTTCTCTCGACCATAGATGGCAACACTATCGGCAAGATTTTTTTTTTTTAAGTTGGTACATCTGTCATAAGCATCCATGTGAAATTGCAAGTCATTCTATCAAGTAGTTTGTTTTATACAGCTGTGTGAAGCAAAAGTGTTTTCTTTATCCCTAGTAATGGATAAAATTGAGTATCGTGCAGTTATTAAATTCTTTGTAAAAAAAAAGGTTTAACGCCAAAAGAAATTCACTTGAAGTTCATAAAAGTTTATGAGCACTCTTCTCCTTTGTTTTCTACAATTAAGAAATGGGCTGCTGAGTTTAAACGTTGCCGTACCAGCCTTAAAGATGATCTACATGAAGAACATCCAAAAAAAAAAGACCGGTGAGTCAAAGTGCATGAAATCGCTGAGACTATAGGCATTTCAAAAGAATGTGTAGGATATATTTTGCATGAAGAATTGCAAATGAAAAAGCTTTGCGCAAGATGGGTGCTGCACTTGCTCACAGCAGATCAAAAACGCACTCTCATGAAAATCTCTGAACAGTGCTTGGAGCATTTTAACAAGAATAAAACCGATCATGTGCATCGATTTATTACTATGAATGCGACTTGGATTCACTATTACACGCCAGAATCCAAAAAGTAGTCAAAACAGTAAACAGAAGCCGGTTGTTCAGTGCCAAAGATGACAAATTCGGTTCCATCAGCAGGAAAGGTCATGGCATCATTGTTTTGGGATGCTAAAGGCATTTTGTTTATTAATTATCTTGAAAAGGGTAAAACAATAACCAGGGAATATTATTCCGATCTTTTAACTAGACTAGACGAAAAAAGTTGTGAGAAAAGACCTGGTTTGCAGCAGAAAAAAAGCATCTTTCATCAGGAGAATGCACCTGTGAGCATCGCTGGAATAAATGTATTAGTCTTAAGGGGGATCATTTTGAAAAATAAAAATAATTTTGAAATTATAAATTGGTTTTTTCATTGTTAGACTGAGAACTTTTCAGACCACCCTTGTACTCTTTGACAGAAAAGCACCTCAGTTCGATTTTTGTCATGACAAGAGTGCGTGTTATATGAACTTTATCAATTAAGACAAATTAGCAGATCTGATATGAAGGTAACATGTTTTTTTTTTAATCTCAGAAAGATAGTTTTCATCCTATATTAGCCAAAGAATACATGCTGTTTCTTTACAAAATATATTATTCACAGGGCATAGTCTATATCCTGTGAATGCACAATTGCACTGTCCACAACAGATGGTGGATAGTGTAATTGCGTATAAATGGAGGATAAAGCAGTGAGATGGATGTGTGGAGCACAGTGCCCTGCCGTGATGAGTCCTTAGAGGCATCACATAAAATATATCGGAAATATTGGTGTCAACATCCAAAAACACCAGGTTTCCTCTTTTGCTTAACCTATTAGTTATGTTTAAATTTCTATTAGCCATATACAAATTTCAGATCCATCCTACAATTGAAACTGTTCTTGCATTTGGGGTAAGTGTCCTTAATAGTTCCTTGGTTTTCCATCCATAATAAGGCAAACCAACCAAGAATATTATGCTGGTATCATTGTCTTAGATGCGTCAGCTATAATTCCACCACAACAACAATAATAACTACATGAGTTCTCTAAAAATACTTGAGTCAGTGAAAAGAGAGCAATTACGTTGATTAATTACCATATCTCACCAACTCACTCCAATCATTCACAAATCTATCTTTCTCTGCAAGTCATTCATCTTCCAAATTAACACTATTTTTTGAAAACTTCACAATGTTTCAAATTTACTATACTCCCTGTTTTTATTTTTTCATTTACATTCTGCTCATTATCAAACATGCTACTCATCTCTCTCTCTCTCTCTCTCTCAGTCAGTAATCTCCTGTTTCTGATGTAATGCTGCCGAGGTCTACATTTGTGATTTACATTTAATTATATTAATGTAAATCACAAAGTTCTTCCCACTTCCTACATTTTCTGCATATATGCACTCCCTGATCTCTCACCTGCCACAGATCTAACTGTTGGGATGCACACATGCCACAAGCACTGCACACCACAAAATCCCATAGTATGCCGTGTAAAATTAAGTCCTTAAATGGGGGGGGGGGGAAGACTTGGTGATAAGTCATTGGCAAACCGAGCTGTGGCAGCCACCATTATTCAAACACTGCACTTGTGTTCAAACACTGCAAACAAAGCACTAGTACCAAAGAATTACTACAAACTATACTGAAATACTATGTTCCTAAGTTCAAATTCCCCAGCTGTAAATTACCCACAGACTACACACTGTATCTAGCTTAGATTCCCCATAAATGGGTAAGTAATGTAAGCAAAAATAGGTAAGTAAAAAATGGGTAAGTCCCCTGCTTGTCTCCAAGTTTGATAAAATACACCGAAAATTTTAGTATTTATAGTCTTTTTAAGAATACTTTCATTTTCCATGAACAAGACAAATCCTGCTCACTGCAACTTTTTGGACTTAATTATAATGATTACACTAGATATTGTCAATTTTTATAGAGTTGGCATAATGCATGGCTGAATATAACCTTCAAGAGACTATTATTATACACTGGGTCAAATATTTTTTCAAAGATTATCCTTTCAAAAGCTGAAATCAAATTCTCCAACCTCACCTTAAATATCCAAGTTTATCATCTGTAAGTAATAACTGGACAAATTATCAATTTTTATATTTTTACTTTAGTCTTCCAGTGAATATCTTTTGAAGTACACATAAGAGAGAGAGGGAGAGAATAAAAAGCTTCTCTGGCTGACTGCCAAAATTATGCAAATATAATCACACTTATTTATTTATTACCCTCAATGTCACTCCACAAATTCAAAACTTCATCCTTTCCTCCTCACACTACTTTTAAAGCATATTATTTACCATCTTTAATCACCATATCAGCACAACATTTTCATGCCTGGAAGAAAAAAAAAACTATCTCCGCTTCCACACTGTTATCATTCATCCTCCTTATTTATGATATCTGTCCTCACATTTTCATTCTGTCTAACCAAATCTAGAGTAGACATGAGTAGTTCTATCTACTCACATATAAGAACTATGGCAGAGAACAAACCAGAAACCCATGTTGCAACGGATATATGAAAGGAAATGGAGATGGTTGGGGCATGTGTTGAGGAAAGAAGATAAAATAATAGTAAAACAGGCTCTAGACTGGAACCCACAGGGTAAAAGAAGACAAGGAAGGCCAAGAGAAACATGGAAAAGAACAATATTGAAAGAAATAACAATTATTAATAAAAACTGGAACCAAATAAAGGGAAGCAAAAAACAGTGTGGAAAATGGTGGTGGAAGACCTATGCTCCCAGGTGGAGTGAAGAGGATTAAGTAAGTAACCAAATCATTTTTTCCTACAACTTCCATTAACTCTGTTGTTTGTTTACTCTTATGAGTAGCATTACTGAAATTTGCAACTGTGGTCCAAGACCCAAAAATGATTAACATCCTAAAGTGAATGACATCAAAGCACAAATTCAAGGTACAACTGAATGGTAAAAATTGTCCCTTTAAAGTACGAAAAAGTGGACTACCACAGGGCTCTGTGCTAGTGACATGTATGTAATGTATATAATTTATACATTAGTGATGCCACAAACCTCCTCCCGAATGTTTGTATACACAGACGATCTGGCATTGGCAACTCAGACTAAACACCTGAAAGAGGCAGAGACTGTGCTCAGTTCTGACCTTGAAGTTCTGTACAACTATTACATCAAATGGTGTCTCTGCCCAAATCCCTCTAAAACTGAAGTTTGTACATTTCTTGAGCAATCATCAAGCTGATAAATGGCTGAAGGTCTCATTCAAAGGAGAAACTTGGAAGCACAATCCCAACCCAAAATATCTCAGAGTCACCTTAGATTGCTTTTTAACCTTCAGAAAACACCTGGAAAATGTCTGCCAAAAGCTAAAAACTAGGAATAATATCATCAGGAAGCTTGTGTGTTCGGGCTGGAGCCAACACTTTAAAATCTGCTGCCCATGCCATAGTGTACTCTTGTGCAGAATACTGTGCTCCAATGTGGTATTTGAATCACCATGTCATCAAGGTCGATGTGCAACTTAACAGTACCATGAGAATTATCATGGGTTGCATAAAGTCTACACCTGTTGAGTGGCCACCAACACTCTCTAACATCATACTACCAGACATAAGAAGGAAAGCTGCCGCTAACAGCTGCAGCTTTCCCATACATTTTATCCATAAGAGAGTAGATAAAATGTATGGGAAATAACAACTTACCCATCCATGAGGACCTCCAAAATCGACCACCTATTTACTTAAAGTCCCGCAATGCAATCTGGACAACTCAGCAACCAGATACCTATTCTCCTGAAACTAAATGGAAGAATCACTTGTTTACTTCAACAATAAAAAAATGGACACCTTCTTACAGACTTCTTACAGAGGCCCCTGGCTTTGACCTGCCCAGACGACAATGGAGCACACTCAACTGCCTGGGTAGATTCCTCGATATTTATAGTTTTGATATTTGAAATATCAATAGATATTTCAAATATCAAAACATGACTGGCCATAGATGTTTGCTGACTTCTGTCAATTCCAAGATCCATTGTTCAGGATCCTTATAATCACTTGGTTGGAGAATACAATCTGCAAGATGACAAATTTCATTAGAGAGTAAAAAAGGGTAAAAAACGTAACTTACAGATGGGCAAGTCCTTCTCCCAATCGTGTTGCAACTACAATTTCAGCAAATCCTTTCACTTTTTCTTCTCCAAGAACTTTCTTTAAACTCTAGAATATTTAAATTAGAATTTGAATTACAGCTTGCACATACAGTACAATTTAATCATAACATCACAAGAAAAACCTGGAACTAACATGTTTCCTAACCACACCCATACTTAGTTTCCAGGGCCCTGAGTTTCTGCCACACTAGACACAAGATGTAGATTATTAGAAACACCTATTCACAAGAATTAATAATAATAATTTTATTATTTCAAATATTTTGGCCTGAAATTAACAGGACATCATTAGTGTATAAGCACATTCACAAGGTGAAACATGGACAATGCATAATTTTCCTAAAAATAAATTAAAAAACCTTTCTGCACAAACAGCACTGGTATTTAATTAAAGAAAAGAAAAAAATAAGAGTAATAATACTGAATCTCTGTAATCTGGGCATTAGGCTGTTAAGAATATTTAGGCACTGATTATGTAAAAATTACAGTGACTACTACTGTGTTGGAATAGTAACTTTTACTTAAGTTAAAATTAATTACTTAATTTTTCAATCTTCACATTAACTCATCATTCAGAATCTACGTGTGTGTGTGTGTGTGTGTATACACACAAAGAGACACAGATACACTAAACTCACCAATAGGGCATTACTAATTTAGCCAACCACTGATCTTAGTCTAAACACCAGTGAAAACAGGGAAGTGGAGAGGGGGATGTCTTTAGAGTAAATCCATCACATATCCAATCGCTTTAGTAAATCAATTTTTTTATTATAGATATGAAGGATCATTAGCTTGAAGGAATGTTACATGGAGAATCACCACTCCTGGAACTGATAAATGCGTTCATCATAATCAAATTATAAAATAAATGAAAAAAAGTGCACACATGGACAAATGAATGTAATGAAGGTGGGTTTCAGTTTAATGTAAGGTCTTGAAGTTTGGGATCCAATGATGGGAGACTGCACACTTCAGATGAACTGTACCAGAGAAAGTGGAGGAGGCAAGGGAGCTTGGGGTGATGACTGACAGCAACACGAAGTTTAGAGGGACAAATCATGAAGGTGGTGAAGATAACTCAGAAAATCCACAATACTGAGAAAGACACTGACCACTAGAGACAGAAGAATGATAATTTCATTGTATAAACCTAGTTAGACCATATCTGGGTTGCTGTGCTCACAACTGGTTGCTAAGATTTAAAGTAGATAAATTAACCTTGGAGATGATGCAAAGGCAGATAACAAAATATATTCTTCTTCACTTCACTGGGCATCTACAGATGCCGTATGGTCACTCCGATGCTCAGTGATGTGCCACACCAGGCCTCGCCATGTAGTCCTGTTGTTTGCTTTTCTGGCAGCCTCAACTCTCTGAAGATCAGTCACTCCACACACGCCATCCATCCATCCATCTCACTGATGGTGTACCCCTTGCCTCTTTTTTCCAGGAACTTTACCTTCTATTACTGTCCTGAGAAGTCCCCCTTTCATTCTTTCTATGTGTCCAAAATATTTTAACTTTCTTCTGTCATTATCCTTAAAGTTCTGCTGATCTTTTCTAACACCCATTCATTTGTATGCCTTTCAGTACATGATATCCTCAACAGCTTTCTGTAACACCACATCTCAAAAGCAGATATCCGTTTCTTATCTGACTTCTTTAGGTTCTAAGTCTCACATCCATAAGTCGCTGTTGGAAAAACAATTGCATCCAAAATCCTCAACTTTGTTTCCATGGAGATAGATCCATCCTTCCAGATTTTAGACAGGTCTCTGACTGTTGTTTTAGCCATTCCTAACCTTTTTCTGACATCGCTCTGAACAGCAATTCTTCACATTAATAATGGATTCCAGGTACTCAAACTTGCTGACTTCCTCAATTCTTTCTCCATTAAGGTACACTTGTTTCTCAAGAGCTTCTCTGTTTGTATTTCCTTTGAGAACCATAATCTTTGTCTTGCTAGGATTGAGTTGAAGTTCTCTGTTATTACTGATCTTGTTAACTTTGTCAAGAATTAGTCCTAGTTCTTCCATGTCATTACAAAGGAGTACTGTATCATCAGCATACCTCAGATTACTATCAATCTACCTCCTATCCTAATTCCTGTCCTGAGCTCATCCAATGCTTCACACATGATGTCCTCAGCATATATACAAAACAAGTGAGGAGAAAGTAAACATATTTGCCCAACTCCTTTTCCAACTTGAAGCCAGTCAGTCAATCCAACACCTGTTCTTACTGTGGCTTGTTGCTCCTTATACAAATTGGCTATCAACCTGATAGTGTGTTGAAGAAAACCCATTCTTTTCATTACTTCCCACAGTTTCACATGCTCAACACAGTCAAAAGCTTTAGAGTAGTCTAAGAAACACATTACCAGAGGGAGTCTGAATTCTTTATGTTTTTCTATGATCTGACTAATTCAAAGGATCTGATCTCTGGTGCCCTTACCTTTCCTAAAACCAGCTTGTTCCTTGGGCATCTCTGCCTCAACTTCGGCCCCAATCCTATTTAGCACGATCTTCAATAAAATTTTGCTTGCATGAGATATCAAACTAATAGCTCTATAATTCTTGCATGCCTTTATATCACCTTTCTTATGTAGTGGTATGAAAATTGACTTCTTCCAGTCTCTAGGCCATGATCCTGTCTCCTATCCTTGTAATCAATCAATGAAACGGTCTTATCCCTCCGTCCCCCTGTGACCTTAATTAACTCTGCTGGGATTTCATCTGCACCCGGGGCCTTATTGCTGTTGAGCTGCTTAACTGCTCTTTCAACTTCATGCCTAAGTGGAGGAGGTTCCAAATCAAAATTTTCCTGTTGGAAGGGCTCCACATTTTCTTTATCTACTCTGCTGTACAGTTCTCCACAGTATTCTTTCCATCTGTTTTTGATTTCCAACTCTTCTATTAGTAATGATCCATTCCTGTCTTTGATGACATTCAAAATATCACATATGTAAAATGTTAGCTATGAGGACAGATTGAGAACATGCAGACTGCAGAGTTTGGTAGATAGAAGAAGAAGAATGGATGACATGATTGTGATATTTAAACTGTTGAGAGGCAGTTACATGGTTGAAGCTGGGGAGTTCTTTCGTATGGTAGAGCAAGAGGAAGGAGCAAGGACAAGGGGAATCCCTGGAAATTACAGATGTGAGTAAGAGGATGAGGAATAGCATATTTGCATGGAGTGTGGTTGGACTGTGGAATACATTGCCTGATAGGGTAGTGAGAACACGAATGGTAAATGAGTGTAAGGAATGGTATGATAGACTATGTTGTATGAACATGGAGTCATAAGCCATGATAAGGCATGTGCCTCCATAGAAGTCCTGAATAATAATAATTATAATAATAATTCTTACCAAAGTGTAAGAAAACAAACACTGCATGTGAAGAAAAAGAATCCATTATTATTATTACCTTAAGACCCCGACCCCATGAAGTCAAAGACTCATCTTCAGGACAAGTTGACTCGTATACAGAGGTTGTTGAATTCATAGTCAACAGCCTCTATATACAAGTATTGTATTATGGGATACCAAGGCAACTGATATTGAGATTTTTATAGTAGTAGTTAATCGTGTTGAAATTTTTGGAATAAACTACGGAGACACAGAAATGAAATAACTAAACTGAATATTTAGTATTATTATTCAGGCCTCCATGGAGTCAAAAGACTCATCGTGGGAGGTCCTTCCTAACTAAGAAACACAAAGTCTATCATACCACTCCATAGTTCAAAAAGCCTCCATGCAAAGAAACCACTCCTCATCCCCTTGCTCACAGCTTCCTTTCGTAACTTCCAGGGATGGCCCCTTGTCAATTCTCCTTCCCACTGTTCCACAAAGAGAGAGAGAGAACTCCTCAGTGTCAACCCTGTAAATATCTCTCAACAGTTTAAAAGTTTCAATCATATCACCGCTCCTTCTATCTACCAAACTCAGCAGTCCCCCTTCCCTCAGCCGATCCTCATAACTAACACTGTACAGTCCTGAAACCATCTTTGTTATTTGCCTCTACACCCTTGCCACAGTTAATTTATCCCCTTCAAATCCTGCAGACTCATCATGGGATGAGTCTGCAGGATTCACCTTTTGAGGACCAAATTTGAGAACAATAGTCTAAGTGTAGTCTGATCAGGGTCTTATACAGTGGAACGATAACACTTTTATCTCTGCAGGTTAGTGTCCTTCTCAGTATTATTATAATAATTATTATTATTACGAGACACCTCCAGGGAGTCCACAGACTCATCACGGGAGAGCACTGACTCTACATCTCTCTCTGTCTCCATCAACTACAACTAACCACAACTACACCAATGCCATCTACAGTCTGCCATCTCAACTAGTATTTCCACAGACAATCATAAACATCCATGCCCACGGTGGGATTTGAACATGCAGCCTTTTGGCTGGAGAGCGGATATGTTAACTACTCGGCCAACCAGGCTAACAGTTGCAGCAATCCTCTGGGTTACCTTCACCACCATGTTCATGTTCCCTGAATTTCAGTTTTCTATCAATCATCACTCGTTTCACCTACTTCCTCCAGTACAGCTCCTCCAATTGAGTATGCAGCCTCTAATCGATGTAACCCAAACTTCAAGGCCTTACATTTTGCTGCTTTAAACAGATGCCCCCATTCATTTGCCCATCTGTCCAATTTATTCAACTCCTCTTACAGGGCTGCCACATCTGCACTATTACTAATAACCCTTCCTACTCTCACATCATCTGCAAACAACTGAATATCCCCCTGCAATCCACTGACAATGTCATTGATATAAAGGTTAAACAATACAGGTCCCAGTACTGAGAGGTGTGGAACCTCACTTGTAACCTTCTGCCTTCTTAATATTGCCCAAACATACTCAACTCTCTCTGATAGGTATCAGAGAGAGTTGACTAATCTCGACATCTAAACCCATGTTGACCTGAATCCAGTTGACTAACCCGACATCTAAACCCATGTGCTGCAACTTAAATATCGGCTTATCATGTGGAACCTTGTCAAATGGCTTTGCAAAATCCAAAAAAATGGCAGTATATGCCTTTCCCTCAACAACTGCTCTTGTAACTTTATTATAGAAGGCAATCATATTATTAAAGCAAGAGTTCCCCTTAACAAATCTATGTTGACTCTCACAGATAACATTACCTTCATCTATGCAATGTATGGACCTCTCACTAATTTCGAAAAGATCTTAGGTGCTGATGAAACACAAATTGGTTTCATCAGCACCTACATTAACAACTACTGATGAAACACAAACTGGCCTATAATTAGACACATCCAGTCTGCTACTGGCACTATCCTACCTTCCTTCAATTCCTTGGGTACCTCTCCCGTAGCCAGACTTTCATTCAAAAGCCAGGTCAACAGAGATGTCAGTTCTTTATCATATTCACTGAAAATCCATGGTGAAATACCATCCAGTCCCACAGCTTTACTGACATCCAAGGTAATCAGTATTTGGAACATACTCTACTCTTTCACCTCTAAACTTCGAACCTGCCCTATCCCTCTAGTATTAAAACTTACTTCTCCAGGATGAAATAATCCAATAAAGTGTTTCTTGAACAACTCTGCTATGTCCTCTGCATCAGTCACTCCATTCCCATTTTTATCCCACAATGTCATTCTTCCACAATCATTTCTTCTCCACTTTGTCTCATCCACTTTACACCAAATTGTGTCCTCCTCTTCACTCATGGAATACAGCTTACAATTGCTGCTAACAAATATTCCTTCACAATTTTCCAAGTGCTAATGTTATCTTGGCATTCCAATTCTGGAACTGGAACCTCCATGGAACTGCCCCAAGTCGATATCTAAGACTATTATAATCACCTGCCTTATAATTCCACATACGTTCCTTTTCTTTGATACTCCTGCATGTCTATTCATCTTCCAAGTCAAAACCACATGTTCACTCTCTATCTCTCTCTCTTTCTCTCCAATAGTGGGCGGAGAGATGTCATCTCAGTTATTATCAGCTCTTCTGATGCTATGATCAAATCCAAAACTCCTGAACCTCTCGTTCCCTCTATTACATGTTGCTAAGACATCTGTCCCTCAATAATTCCAAAAATCTCATTCCCTTATTACTATATGCATTTTCCTCTTCCCAACTTATACTGCTGTAGTTAAAATCTCCCATAACAATCATTCTTCTTGCACTTGCCAAGCTCAACAACATCTCCTGCTCCCCACCCTCTGTGCTCCTTGCTTGTAGCAACATCCCACTAAATATCCTGTCTTGTCCACTTCTACCTCACACCATATGCTTTTAAAACCATTAGTGTCACTGCCTTCCAAAGCCTCCGCTCTTAGAGGACGTAAGTCATTACTTATCATAAGCAGTACTCCACCAATGTGTTTTCCTTCCTATTCTACCAAAAAATGCTGTACCGTGCTACTTCCATTCCAGTTAGTATATCATCTTCTGTCAACCACGTCTCAGAGATCCCAATAATCTTTGGCCAGGCTGATGATCCCAATAATCTTTGGCCATCACCACTTCATCTCCTTTATTTCAGATATTCCTGGCAATAGTATAAAGCATAAAAATGTCACTGCTTCTATACCTATCATTATCCCCTTCCAGACTCCAGTGGGCTGTGTTACCTGATGTTTTTCCCCTTCCCACAAGCACCCATTCTCACAAGAGGCCACCACTATTACCATCCACCCTGCACTGACACACTGACTCATTCAAAAAAACAGCAATCTCTCTGGATGCCTACATCCTTCCTCATTCAAATGCAAGCAGTCTCTCGCATACAGTTCCTTTCTGTCCTCAAATGCCCTCCAAGTATCCACATACTCCAATCCTCTCTTCTGACACATTCTGGCTATTATGCTATTCATTATTATTGCTCATCTGGTTAGCTCATCATTATCATATGTAACACACACACTATCTTTCTTCTCTGTGTTTTCTTTTGTACAACCTCAAGCATGAATCTCGTATCTCTTGCCACCTAATTTACACTGCCTCTCAAGTCATTCGTGCCCACCAGCACAATCATCTCATCTACTTTTTTACCCCGCTTAATTGCCATAGCCACACTTTCTGTCATTCCTCCAGGCAAACATTCCTCTGGTATCCTATCTTGCACACCAAGGATCATCGAGTCTTCATACCTCTTACCACTCTGTTCCTTGATTGCTCACCTGCATCCCTCACTTTCTCTCCACTAACCCTTTCTCTCTGTGTTTCCCTACTTACCTACTGTCCTGGCATCACTCTATCCCTGGTTCCAGCACTCCCTCCCATTATTCTTATTCCCTTTCTCCAAATGTTTCCATTCTCTCTTGTTCTATCATTCCCATAACTCTCTCATTCCCTCTCTTCTACTGTTTCTATTCTCTTCTATCATCCCCATAACTCTTTCTCATTCCATGTATTCTACTGTTTCTATTCTCTCTTCTTCTATCATTTTCATACTCTTCTTCTATCATTTTCATAATTCTCTCTCATTCCCGCTCTTCTACTGTTTCTATTCTCTCCTCTTCTATCATTCCTATAACTCTCTCACTCCAATTCACCTTATCTCATCTTTCATACTTCTCACCTCATTCCTGAGACATTCCACATCCTCTATCAGCTCATCTCTCTTTCTCTCTCTCTCTGCAAGTTAGCCACTCTTGCTTTCCATTCATCCTCCTAACCAAGACAATTTCTGAACACTTCACAATCATTCAAGCCTTCCACACTCCCCACTATTATTTTTTTCATTCATGTTCTGCTTGTTATTCTCATCCTCTATCAAACTCGTCTCTCTAAGTTGAGATTCTCCCAACCCTGATGCAACGAGGTCAGTTATTGTAATATCTAACTTACTAAGTTCCTCCAATTGCCTACATTATGTGCATACATGCATTCTCCCTTCTCTCACCCACCACATATCCAACTGCCAGGATGCATACATACCACAAGCAGGGCATGCCATAAAATCCTGTAGTATGCTATACAAAATAGAGTCCGTAAATGGGGGAGGACTTGGTGACATGCCATTTGTAATTGGAGCGCAATCATTCAAAGAGTGCCGAGGAACTACTACAACTAAATGCTCTATTATACTATGTTATATGCTCTACTGTAAGCTAATTTACAACCTGATGTTTCACTAGATGAGGGCATTTCAAATGCATTATCAAAGGGGCATTTTTAAGATACACACTCAATGGAGACTAAATTCATAACTTTCTTTTAAGGTAGCATGGTGGTCAGCATTCATTTTGAAGAATTTATGGAGATAAAAAACGTGTTGGAGTAATTACTTTACTTATAATTAAGAAAATCTCAATACAGAGGTCAAAGCATCACTGATTGTTATTTTATTATTATTATTATGAGTATCTCCATGGAGTCAGTAGACTAATTGTGGAAAACCCAAACTATCAAAACAATATCTATCATATTTCTTCTTGAATTCATTTACAGACAAAGAACTTACAACCTGAGTCAGGCAATGCATTTAATTCATTTACTGCCCTCCAGGCAAAAAAAAAATCTAGTTCTCACACCCTTGTTAACTACACTTTTCCTTAATTTCCAGGGATGATTTTTTGTTCTTTCATCACACAGGTGAAATATTCCCCTGCATCAATCCTATAAAAACCTTTCATCAATTTAAATGTTTCTATCATATCCACTCGTCTCTGCCTATCAATCAACCTCTGCAATCCACAAGCTCTCAATCTATCAAGGGAGCATTTTTTACATCACGCACCAACTTAGTCACTCTCCTGTGAATCCTCTCCACAACTTCCTCATCTCAAAGGAATCCAGGTGACCAGTATTCCTTTGAGATGAGAAAAGGAATCAAAGGAATCCAAGTGACCAGACTTGAACAGTAATCCAAATGTGGAAGTATCAATGCCTTATCAAGGGGAATAATAACCTCTTTATCTCTGGATGTTCGTGTGCTCTTCAATAACCAAGTAATCCTATGTGCAATCTTGGACATCTCAGCAATGTGTCCTCTGAACTTCATCTCCATATCCACCAACACCCACAAGTCCCTAGCCTCATCAATCTCTTGGAGTACCGTTCGAATGATGTTTTTGCTGTTTGGCCACACACTGAAGATGAACTTTCCACCTTTCTACAACGGATAAATAACCTTCACATATGCATCCAATTCACTATGGAAAAAGAAAACTCTGGTACTTTACCATTTTTGGACATCCTCCTTACTAGAATGTCTTCTGGTACCTTATCTACCAGTGTCTTTCGAAAACCCACATTTACTAGCAGATACATTCACAAAAAGTCTGTGCACCACATGTCTCAAAAATTTGTCATTCTTAAATCTCTAATTCATTGAGCACATAAAGTTTGTTCTTCCCCAATAATCTTAAAACAAGATTATTGGGGAAGAATATGATTACAACTCCAATCAAATCCAACAGATACTTGACTCTTATGTTCCAACACCTACAGTTTCTTCAACAGTCTGCAGAGTTCCTATTCCGTACATTCCAGGAATCTCAGAACCTATAGGTAGAATTCTAAAAAAGGATCAATTGATTCCAACATATATTCCTATTAACAAAATTTCTTCTTTATTACCTTCTACAAAGGATAAACTGTCTTCTCTATCTTTGGCTGGCATTTACCAAATACCTTGCGAATGCGATGTCTCTTATTTTGGACAAACTGGCTGTTCTTTGGAAAAAAGAATAAAAGAACATCAATGTTATATTGCTTATAACAAACCTCTGACATCTGGTCTGGTGCAGCACAGTATTGACTCTACTCATAGTGTCCAGTGGGATAAAGCAGTTCTCCTCCATAGATGCAGATTCAAATATGAACGCTTATTCAAAGAAAGTTGTGAAACTATTTTACACTGACCGAATTTGGATAGAAATGACTGTATGTCTCTCTCAAAAATCTGAGAGACTTTTATCTTATATAAAAAACCATTTATCTTAATAGATTAAATTTGTTATTTCTATTATTTCCTAGCACGTGGTAACAATTGTATTTTAATAGGTGATCCACTGAACGTTTTGTCTGTATTCCATTCCTATTACTGTTACAGACACTGAAGATGTACTATTAATTTTAGTATGAAATATCTGTCCTTTTACTAATTAAAGATATTACTGTGGTTTTTATGTGTTACTTTATTATTTAATTACTATGCCACAGGTTCCACTAAAAATGAAAAAAAAAATTAGACTTTTGTATAGCACACTAGTTTTCTTTCATCTAATACTGCATAAAGGGGGTGTTCAAAGTGTCTGCCAGTCCAGAAATGTCATAATAATGGCAGTGAAGGTATTTCATATATTCTCTAATGCAGATGTTAACAGATCTTCCTCTGTGTGTGTGTCCATAGTAGGCTAAGCTGCAGTTAGAGGGGAACTTCATACACACCAGGATAGGCTAGAAAGTGGAGTTTTGTCCATTATAGTTTAATTGTTTCACTTACTCTGTGAAACTGTCATGTGTAAATTCTAACACATTCTTTGACTCTGAAGATGATGGTAATGTGTCTGGTAAGATGCTGGTAATAAAGTAATGTGTCAAAAGTCAAAAGGGAGAATGTCAATTGAAAGCAGAATGTGTGGAGAGAAAGAGAACTCCTGAGAAAGAAGATGGAAGGAATGAAGACTGAGTTGAGGAGGGTGAATGAGGATCTTGGGAGGATAGACAGGTTGGCTAGTGTGAGAGGAACGACAGTAGGTGTAAGAGATCAGCATCAGAGAGAGAGAGAGAGAGAGAGAAAGGGAAAGATAGGGAAAGGAGAAAACTGCAGAAAGTCATAAGAGTGTAGAAGCAAGGCATCAGACAGCAAAGGAAAGAGGAAGGTGAGAGAATGGGAGAGAGGAAATTACAGAAATACAAGAGAGCATGTAAGCAAAGGATAGAGAGGTGAGAGGAAGATGGGGGAGAGAGAGAGAGATTAAAAGCCATAAGAGTCAGAGATGTCAGTGAGAGAGGGATGAATAAATTTGTTTGGAGCGTCATGTATGGAGATTCGATGAATTCAGAGTATGCAGAGTAGAGTGCCAGAAGGTGGCAATGGCAGTAAAGAGAGTTGAAAGTGTGGAGGGGATGATAGTAATGGTTGGGACAAATGACTTGAGAGGAAGCGTGAATCTCACAGCATGAGATTCATGTTAGACATAGTGTAGCAGAAATGTGTCTGAGGAAGACAGCAAGAGTGTTGCCCCCAATATGATAATGCGAAGTGGAGGAGAAGAGCAGTGATAATGAATGAGATGAGAGTGAGAATGTGCAGGAAAAGAGGTCTGGAATATCTGGATACATGGAGTGCATTTGAGGATAGAAGAGAGTTGTATGCAAGGAAAAGATTGCATTTGAATGCAGAAGAGCACATGCATTAAGAGAGACTGTTGTTTTCAATGCAAGTGAATATGCCGAGACATGGAAACTAGAATTGCAAAGGTAGGAATGTTGCAGGGATGTACTCGTGTAGGGATAGTGGCTTGAGAAATGAGGAGTGTACACTATATTACACAGCCAAATGGAGTATGAGGGGAATAATAATGGCTATAAGAATATTTGCAATACACTGGTTTTTCTGTATATAAATGTTACGGGCATTAGGAATAAAGGGAACAAGTTTGTGGCATTGATAGACTTAATCTTTCAATGGCTGTTGGTATCAGTAAAACTTTGTTAACTGAGAAGGATGTTCTACCATGGATATATACATTTTGGCAGAATAGGGAAGTTAAATGTGGTAGTGAAGTGTTACTCATGATAAGAGATGAATTGTGCACTTTCAGGGTGGAGAATCTCAGTGGAAATAACATGAATGGCTTTGAGAGTATATAATGTCAGATCGATGTTTATAAGACAAAACATTTAGTGGGTTGTTGCTACAGACCAGGGAATATAGGTGGTGATGAGCTGGAAATGTTTAGACAAATTAGTTTGGCAAGTGCAAAGCAAATGATCATTATGGAGGATTTCAACTATAATGATATAAACTGGACAGAGGAGACAGCATGAGGTAATAAGGGAACCAAATTTTTGGATTTCTTGAGGACAACTGTCTTAGGCAGCATGGGGTGGAGGGTATATGAGGATCAAGAGTTTTTGATTTGGTCATGGCATCAAAGAATCTGATTGTGACTGAGATGACATACTTGCCCCCTGTTAGTGAGAGTGACCATGGAGTCATAACTTGGAGGATGAATAGGCATGTGAAGGTATCAAAGCAGAAGGAAGTTATATGTAATTATAAGTCAGGAGACTATCACAGACTTAGGAACCAGCTTGTGGCAGTACAATGGATGAAAGAATTAATAGAGGGGGTCATTAGTGCATGGGAGATACTAAAAAAAGAACTGTTGATAGTAATGATACAGTCATCTCATTTGAGGTTGTATACCTCGAATGAGATGACTGGAGTCAAACAGATGACAAAAGGAATAAAAGGGTAAATGCAGAAGAAAAAGAGATTATGGAAGGCAGAGCGATGAAGAATTGAATGAGGGATAATAAGACTCAGGCTAGGAAAGTGAATAGTATTGTAAGGAGAGAAAAATTAGAATATGAGAGGAGACTGGCACCGTAGTCCATGAAGAATCCCAAGGAGTTTTTTTTTTTTTTTTAATATGTGCAGAGTAGGAGCAAAATACTGGATGGATTATTTTGCTGGGAAGAGATGGGAATCGAGTGACCAAAGTAGTTCACATAGTTGAGCAATTTAATGATCACATTATTAGAGTGCTCCATCATGGTACTACAGGTCTTATTCCTAGAAGGATAATTATTATCATTATTATTATTACGGGCAACTCCAAGGCGTCCTTAGACTCATCGAGGGGAGGCCCTAAACATCATGTCAAGAACAACTATTCGACATCCACACAGTATCTGTCATACTTTGCCTTGAACTCATTCACAGTCATGGCACCCACAACAGACTCTAGCAGCTTATTCCACTTATTCACCACTCTCCAAGTAAAAAACCTAGTTCTAACACCTTTGCTAACCACCCTCCTGCCCAGTTTCCATGGATGGCCCCTAGTCCTCCCCACCACCAGTTCTGTTCTGAAAAATATCCTATGAATTAATCTTATAGAAACCCTTCAGTAATTTGAATGTCTCAATTATATCGCCCCTTTTCTGCCTATCAACCGATTTCTGCAACCCACAAATCTTCAACCCCTTCTCATTAGGTTCATTCCACTATCATCTTGGTCACTGCTATCATAATGTGTGGTAAAGTGTTAGAAGTGAAGGAAGAGAATGTACTCCGAACACTGAGTATGCTAAATGTCAATAAGGCAGGGGGACAAGATGGAATTTCACCACGTTTTATGGGAATGTGCCATGGATCTGACTGTGGCATCAACTTGGTGGTTTAATGAAAGTCTTGAAGTGGGGAAGGTTGTTCCTAGAGAGTGGAAGGAGGATAAGATAGTACATTGCATGGGTTGTAGAATAGAAAATAGGTCTGTTTGTATTTCTTCTAGTTATTAAGATTTTGGTTAAATAAGTGAGAACTCATATACAGAATTGGGCAGATGAGGGTAATATTATTTATGCAGGCAAGCATGGATTTGTTAAAGGATGCTCTTGTTAAGTAAACTAGTTATTTTTAGTGGATTAGATTGATGATTGGCTCTCTAATAGATATCAGAGTGTAGTATATGAGGGAGCAGTATCAAGGAGTAGGAAGGTTACAAATGGAGTTCCACAGGGTTCAGTCCTGAAACCAGTACCGTTCAATCTTTATGTCAATGATATTGTTACAGGACTACAGGTAGATATTCAGTTATTTGCAGATGTGAAGCTTGAGAGAGTTATTAGTAATAGTGCTGATGGTTTGGCTCTTCAAAAGGATTTGAATAAGGTGGAAAGGCAGGCAAATGAATGGAGGATGTCAGTTTAATGCAGCTAAATGTAAGGTTTTAAAATCTGGGATCTGCAGATGGGATGGTTCACACTGACTTTGTGGAGTTATATAGAAGAAGTAAAGGAAGCAAGGAATCTTGATGTAATTGTGGATAGAGATTTGAAGTTCTGAGGAACACTTGAGGCTGTGAAGACATCTCAGAGAATTACAGCAATGTTGAGGAGGACATTGATCATGAGAGATAAAAGTGTGCTGGTCCCATTGTATAAAACTTTGATCACATAATATCTGGATTTCTGCCCTCAGTTCTGGTCACTAGGACTTGGAGGGGGATGAAATAACCTTGCAGAAGGTGCAGAGATGGATAACAAAAATGATATCAGGAGTGTATAATGTTGATTATGAGGATAGACTGAGGACATGTTGCAAAGTTTGGTGAACAGAAGATAAAGGGGGAAGGATATGATCAAGCTATTTAAGCTGTTGAAGGGTAGTGGGTTGGGAAAGGAAGAACTTGTTTACATTTGATTTAAAAGACTGCATATTGTATTCCTTGGGAAACACATCGGGGGAAGACTGTTCCACAATACAGCAGTAGCAGGGGTGAAGGAGGAGAAAAAGAAACTTGTTCTGTGGGTTTCAAGGTTCACTGTGAAGGGATTTTGAGCAGCAGCTGCACGTGTTCCAATGAGTTTAGTACTAAGTGGGGGAATTATTGATGATAAACATTTCCCATGGAAATATTTATAGAATACTGCAAAATATTCTCTAAATTATAGAATTTATAGAATATTGCAAAAGTGGGAAGAGTGAGTTGGTAAGAGATGGGTCATTACTAAGTCAAATTGCTCTCCTCTGTATTGAGTCAAGCATTTTGAGGGAGCTCTTAGGGGCCTCCACTCCAAATGAGAGCAGTATTCAATAGCTGGGTGGATTTGTGATTTGTATAAAGTTAACAGCTGTTCAGAGGTGAAGTTACTTCTTGAATGAAAAAGAAATCCTAGTTTTTTAGAAGATGCATTGGTTGTGATGTGTTATACTAGGAGAGGCTTGATGTCAGGTTAATTCCAAGAAGAGAAATCTCATCTTGTCTGGGAATTTGGGTATTGTCAAAAGTAATACTAAGAGAAAATGGTTCCTTCTTGTCAGAAATAAGACAGGACTGGGTTTTATTAGCATTGAAATTGACGAGGTTATCTGAACACCATCGGAGGATGGCTTGGAGATCAGAATTGAGGGCAGTGGTGGTTAAGGTGAGTTGTGTAGAGTAAAGTTTTCAAATGAAGGGGAAGAGTGCAATGTTCTGTCATCTGCAAAACTGTGGGTTGGAAGTCAACTGAAGTAGATTGTTCGTATATAGCAGGAAGAGGGTTGGTGAGAGAACTGAACCTTGTGGAACCCTTGCATTAGTTGAATGGTGAGATGATAAGGAACCATCCACCATCACACATAGTGTATGTCCTGAGAGAAAGCTGACAATCCAACGACAGAAGTCCTGAGACAGACCAAATGATGATTGTTAGCTTAGTAAGCCTTTATGCCCAACCCAGTCAAAAGCTTTGGAGATATCAAGTGCAACCACTTGAGATTCATTAAACTTCTCCATGGCATTTCTCCAGAGATGGGGGGGGGGGGGGGCATATCTGATTGGCATTCTCCTGTTGATTGGCAGTGATGGAATCCATACTGGCAGTCGTTTAATAGGTGGGTGCCTTCAAGATAATGTAGGAGTTGGGAATTGATAATTTTTTCCATTACTTTAGACAGGACTGAGCTGAGTGAGATAGGGTAGTAGACAGACAGCAGTGATTTGTCACCCTTCTTGGGAATGGATTGGAAGGCAGTGGCAATTTCCAGGCTGTGGGATACCAGCGGAGTAAGAGGGCATATACACGCGACTTAAGATAGGAGTCAGTTCTGGTGCACAAACTTTCGGGACAATTGGAGGAATGCAACAGGGAAAGGAGACTTTTTTATGTCTAATTCGGACAGTATTTTTCTGATCTATTTCTGGCAAGATGATATAGGGAGCATTGTATGTGGGGCATTTACCACTGTCAGTTATATGTGCATTTGAAGCAAAGTGTGAAGCCAGGAGATTGACTCTTTCTGTGGGTGATGATGCAATAGAGCGATCTGGGTACAATAAGGGGGTGGGAACAGTGTTAGGCAGAAGTTATGATCAACTGCTTTGGCGAGAGACCAAAAGGCTCGGCTGCCATTTGGATAGGCTGCAATAATATTTGCACTGTTAGTTTCCTGCTTTTTTGATCTTTCAAACTCTGTTTTGGAAGCATCGATAGTTTTTTTTTTTACATCTATTTCGGCTTGATTATAAGCTCTCAAGGAAGATGGAGTTCTTGATGTGAGCCAGTTATGGTGTGTTGATTTTTCGTTTGTACAGCCTTGACACATCTTCTGGAGAACCAGAGTTTAGTTAGGGAATGGCAGTTCAGAGTTGTGTGGGAAATGTATGTTTCCATGCTGGCAAGGATTACTTTGGTAATAAGTTCGATGCATATGTTTGGGTTGGAAGGCTGGAAGCAGTTCAACCATGGGAATGAGGCATAGAAGTCACAGAGGCTGTCCCACACGGTGATGTTATAATGCCAAACTGCTCTTGTATGGGGGTGGCTGTGTAGGTGTTGTTGCATGGAGGAGAAGATGAGCACTAGATTGGTCTAGGGTAGGGATGCACAGACTGCAGCTCTCCGTTGACTTGCTGGCAGCCCACCTCACCGTGTATTATTTTAACTTCAACAAGTTACACGATAGGTAATTTTTAAAAATGGTACATGTACAAAGCAAAGTAGCTGTGACGTCACAATTGCCTGTCTACTTACGATAATCGGTTAGTAATAATGTTAACAAATTTTATAATTCGTCTACTTGTCATATGGGTATTTTGTTTTCGTAGGTGCAGTTGCTACAATTAATTATCACCCCCTACAAAACGGTAATAAATAAATTCTACAATGGATAAAGCAGGGCCAAGTAGGAAACGCAAACTACAGAATGAAAAACAGCAGTTTCAGGATAGCTGGACTGAAAAATATGGTTTTGTGCAGTCGTTTAATAATATCATGTGCCTGATTTGCAAAAGTGCTGTAGCCATACCAAAAGAATACAATATAAGGAGACGCTATGAAAGTCTGCATTCTACATTTTCAAGTCTACCCAAAAAACTATATAAACAAAAGATTTCATTTTTGAAACGAGAATTGACAGGTCAGCAAGTGATGTTTACAAAACCTATTCAAGATTCGGAAATCGCAACAGAAATAAGTTTTGAAATATCTCGCCTTATAACAAAAAGGTGCCGACCATTTACAGACAGAGATTTTGTTAAAGATTGCCTTGAGATAGCTGCTAAAAAAATTTGTCCTGAATCAGCCAAAAATGTTGAGAAAATTCAGTTAAACAGGATGACTGTGTAAAGAAGAATTACTGCAATGTCAGAAAATGTAAAGGACCAATTAACATCTTATTCAAAGAAATTCTCATTTTTCATTAGCTATTGATGATCAACTGACATTACTTCCACAGCCCAGTTGTTAATATTTGCACGTGGAATAACGCAAGAGTTTGAGGTAAGTGAGGAGCTGATTGGAATGAGTTCATTGTCAGATCAAACGAAAGGTAATGGCATGTTCACTGGGCTTTTGGAACAGTGTTCCAAAATTGATTTAGATCTGACAAAATTATCAGGTATTGCGACTGATGAAGCTCCTTCCATAATAGGAGCTAATTCTGGATTGGTAACATTATTGAAACAGCATTTGGGATGGCACGATGATGAGTTGATATAATTCCACTGTATAATCCACAAGGGGAGCTTGTGCCCTAAGAAACTTGGATTTGAACATGTCATGAAAGTTGTGGTTTCAACGATTAATTTTATAAAATCCCGTGGCCTTAATCACCGACAATTTAAAAAGTTTCTTGAAGACATTAAAAGTGAATATGGTGACTTAATTTTTTACACAGAAGTGAGATGGCTAAGTCGTGGACAAACATTGGAGCTGTTCCTAAATTTGACTGATGAAATTGAAATTTTCATGACTGAAAAAAAACAAAAACGTCCCAGACATAAAAAATCCGGATTGGTTATGTGACTTAGCCTTTCTGGTTGATATTACTAATCATTTAAATACGTTAAATATGCAACTTCAGGGCAAAGATCAATTGGTTACTCAACTTTATGGCAGCATTTTGTCTTTTCAGTGCAAGTTAAGTCTATTTGAAATCCAACTGAAGTCAGGGAATTACATCCATTTTCCTAATTATAAGAAAGTTTCTGAAAAGTTCAATGTCAACTTTAAAACTGTGTATGTCGAAAAGATTGATAACTTGATATCAGCCTTCAAGGATCGGTTTTCTGATTTTAAAAAAGTGAAACCATTGCTAGATTTATCTAGCAATCCTTTTGCCATTTTGCCAGAATATGCACCCAAATCAGCACAGCTTGAACTCATCGACATTCAAAACAATGAGAGCCTGTGAAATAAATTTAACGAAGGCAATTTATTAAACTTCTATTGCTGTGTCGATAAAAACAATTATAAATAGTTGCTAGATAATGCATTAAAATGTGCAAGCCTCTTTGGCTCAACATATATTTGTGAACAAACTTTTTCAATCATGAATATTAACAAATTGAAAAATCGGAACCGCATGACTAATGAAAATTTAGAATCAATTTTGTGGCTGGCTACTACAAAACTCGAACCAAATATCAAAACAATTGTTAAATCAATGCAACGTCACACATCAAATTAAATTCACTTACTTTTTATTACCTTTTTTGAAACAATTATGATAGGTATAAATAAAATAAACAATATATGGTAGATAACTTTCAAGTTTTTTTTTGGCGGCCCTCCCATAAGTAACAGTGGAACTATGCACCCCTCGGCCTTAACAGGTTTGTGCATCCCTGGTCTAGGATGTTTGGGGAGTGGTTAGGATTATCTAATATTCTGGTTGGCATGTGAACAAGGTTGTGTCAAGTTGATGGTGACAGCAAACATTTTAGCATCTCTGACTGCAAGATCTATACAACTGGAGGAGGAAAGTACATTGGTGTTGTGAACATTAAAACTTCCTAGGAGGATGATTTCACTGTTGGGAAAATGGGACTGGAGAAAATCAATTTTTAAGGAGAGGGAATTAAAGAATTCAGAGCAATTGGTGGTATTAGGGGAATGATAGAGACAGCAAATGATTTGACTAAGTGAGGATATTTTCAATCAAAGAAGATCAAAGTTGAGTGATTCTAGGTGGTGCTATCTGGCAAGGTATGTCAGAGCAGATGTATGTGCATACACTGCTCTTGGGTTGAAAGGAGTTAAAGAGCCTGTAGTTTGGAAGGTTGAGATGAAGAGTGTTGGGGGGAGGGGTAAAATTTGAGTTTCTTCCAAAAAGAGTAGGTGGGGTTTGGTAGATTGAAGATGGTAGTGGACACTATTAAGGTTGGTTGAGGCCACGGATGTTATTGAAGTGGATATGCAAGGTTCTGTGAGGCATATATTTGATCTCAAGGGTCTTGTACATTTCCTATGCAGTGCCTGCATACTGGTCTCCATAACAGCTAATAGTGGCATCACTTGATTTGTGTATCAATTTAGCTTGTTTGTAGTCTATGATCCAACCGTTTTCTCCATTTTGGTGTTTTTCTTCTAAAGGGTGTCCCAAAATTCACGCAAGATTTAAATTTAGCGCCATTTGTGCGGTAAAGTGTTGCCAACGAGAAAAAAAAGACAGTGTGACAGCTGACAGTTCAGGGTTATTAAAAATGGAGCGCTACGCGAAAGAACAACGCATTTTCATTGTTGAGCAATATTTTAAAAATAATGAAGGTTTGGCAGCAACAGTTTGCAATTTTCGTACAAAATATGGTTGGAATAGCGATTTAATATCATCAACTGTGAAAAGATTAATTAAAAAATTCAAGGAAACTGGATCAATTAGTAATCTTATACACTCTGGCCGTCCTTCAACAGAAAACATCGAAGCAGTTTGTGAGAGTGTTGCTGAGAGTCCAGGAACATCAATTCGGCACCGTGGTCTTGAATTGGGCATTTCGAGAAGCTCTCTACAGCGTATTCTCACGAAAGATTTGCATCTTTATGCTTACAAAGTTCATTTGACTCAAGAACTGAAGCCTACTGACCACACACACACAGCGAAGAGAGTTCGCTGAATGGATTATGGAACAACAACAAGTGGATGCTTATTTTTCGAACATAATCATCTTCAGCGATGAGGCTCATTTTCATCTTGATGGCTTCATTAATCGACAAAATTGTCGCATTTGGGGTTCAGAAAATCCACGAGTGATTGTTGAGAAGCAAATGCATCCACAACGTGTCACTGTTTGGTACGGATTTTGGGCTGGAGGCATCATCGGTCCATTCTTCTTCGAAAATGCGGCTGGTAAGGCAATAACAGTTAATGGTGCTCGCTATCGCGACATGATAATCCAGTTTTTTGTGCCTAAATTGCGAGATATGGATGTGGACGACATGTGGTTTCAACAAGATGGTGCCACATGCCATACAGCCCGATTCAATTACTGCATGAGTCATTTCCTGCTCGTGTAATTTCCCGTTTTGGTGATCAGAATTGGCCGCCCAGATCATGTGACTTAACGCTGTTGGACTTTTTTCTTTGGGGTTTTTTGAAGTCTAAGGTCTATGCCAACAAGCCCACGACCACCCACGCCTTGAAGGAGGAAATTGAACGCTTTATCAATGAAATTCAGCCACATTTATGCAAAACGGTCATGGAAAATTTCGACAAAAGAGTGCGTATGTGCCAACAAAGCCGTGGAGGCCATTTACCCGATATGCTATTCCATGCATAACCCTATACTGTATACTTTATGAATCAATAAGAAATTACAATTTTTAATTAAAAACCTGTGTTTTCTATCAAAATTACTTCTTGCGTGAATTTTGGGACATCCTGTAGTTGTTTTCGAAGATGATGACTTTGTTCTCTCTGGGCAAATGTTAGATCTGGTCAAGTACGTATGCATATTTGGGGGTAAGTGTCCTTGAACTTGTTGTTAATTAATAACACATCTAAATTAATAACAAGGTTATTAATTTAGATGTGCTTGTTGGTGTGTCACAAGTCATTTTTACGAGGCATGTAAAATTCATTCCATCCCTTCTTTTATTTATAGGTCTAACACCTGACAATATATTTGGAATCAAAACTGCATTCTTCTGCTAATTTGATGTCTTCTTTTAATGATTTTCCATCAGAAAGTTCAAAATAACAGCAGTGGATTTCATACTGAAAGTTATTATTTGGTTCTTTTCATTAAGACTGAAACATACTATTGGATTTTTAAGACCATGGATTTAATAAAACATTTATACATAATTGTCTACTAGTTTCGGTAGCTGTAACTGTCTAGCTTTGTCAAGACGAGAAAGACTATGCTGGTATTAAATGCAAAAACAAGAGAATGTAGTAACGGTTTGAAACAGTTAGACAAATTGGAGAGAATGCGTGACATCACATGCATGAAGACTTAGTTATTGTTATTAAGTCACGTTTTATAATTTTTCACGTAATTTAGTTCTGCTAAACTTAATGATTTTAACAGATTTTTCCACGTTTTATAATATTATTCCATGGTTTCTATTGAGGTTATTTCCTCTCCGCAGGACTACTGCAGCTTCTTTAAAGGTTCTACATCTACAATCCTCTCCGATATATGGTATGGAACTGTTATCCCAATCTATTGCATGGTTAGAAGTTGAGAAATGATGAGCTAACATGAGGTGTCTGTTCTATTATGATTGACATCTCCGACATGTTCCTTCTTTCGAATTTCTAGGCTTCTTGAAGTTTGGCCTATATAGGCAAGTCCACACGTACATGGTATGCTATAAACGCCTGCATATTTGTAGAAAGCGACGCTATCCTTAGAAGATCTTAATAACTGTCTTGTACCAGTTATCAACTGTCTTGTAGTTGTGGTAAGTTTAAAAACAACTCTGATGTTAAAAGGCTTCATGATTCTTGCTATTTTGGTGGAGATTGAGCCAGCATAGGGTATGACGATATACTGAGTCGTTAGAGGTTGTTGCTGGAGGTTGTTTCTATAGAGAATTTTGTTGACAACAATAGATTGGGATAACAGTTCCATGCCATACATCGAAGAGGATTATAGATGTAGAACCTTTAAAGAAGATGCAGTAGTCCTGCGAATAGGAAATAACCTCAATAGAAATCAGGGAATAATATTAAAGATGTGGAAAAATCTGTTAAAATCATTAAGTTTAGCAGAACTAAATTACACGAAAAATTATAAAACGCGACTTAATAACAATAACTAAGTCTTCATGTTTCATGCGTGTGATGTCACGCATTCTCTCCAATTTGTCTAACTGTTTCAAACCGTTACTACATTCTCTTGTTTTTGCATTTAATACCAGCATAGCCTTTCTCATCTTGACAAAGCTAGACAGTTACAGCTACCGAAACTAGTAGACGATCATGTATAAATGTTTTATTAAATCCATGGTCTTAAAATTTCAATAGTATGTTTCAAGCACTGGATTTTTTTGGTTATTATCATATTAACATTGAGGAGATTTTTCATATGGTAGAACGAGGAAAATGGTTATTGCTGATGGGAAGATAGGGTAGTGTGCTAAAATTATGTAGAATTATGTTTCTGTTGCAGTTCATTGCTTTTATTTTAATAGCACATGAGCAGCTTCATAGATCCCTGTGATTTACCCCAGCACTGGTGAGGTGGGAAAATGTAGCAAAAGTGGTGAAATGTGGACCCACCCAAATAACGTGGTGTATTATAGAAATCCATATCTTTTTAATCAATATTAGATTACGTATTGTTTAAGGGTCCTGTAATTTTACAGAATAAAAATGCAGATCCACAAAATTAACTATGGTTACTGACTAATTCTAAATCAATTTCACTATCCCTATCTACTCTATATGGCTCCTCATCTGTCAAAGCAGCATTATAAGTTGACGTAACCTGTGTTCTGCTTGCTCATAACTCATCTGGTAAAAAAAACATTATTCTCAAAATACCCTCTAAATATTTATGAAAACATATTTGCTTGTTGGTATGTAAAAATATAGAAGACACAGCAGTAACGATAATAGCAGTATATACAATGTCCAAGTTATTAAGTAGTTTTTTTTATGTCTTTTTGCCATAAAACTAGAGGAGGCATACACTACTTGGATTCTGATATGGTAGGAGGCAATTTTCATTAATCATCTATGCAGAAGTTCCAGGAAAAGAGTGATGCCAGGTGGTCAACTTAGTTTATCTTTGGATGAAATAACAGTGGTGCTATCAGGAAAAGACAGGTGGAAGTGAAGGTGAGAAGTCGTCACATCCAACAGGTTTAGCAAGGAACATGTAGGCATGGTTTCCAACTGGGCATGAAGCAAGTTTTTCACTGTTGACTTCTGTAAAATCTGATTTGAATTTGCTGATGACTGCTTTGCATTTGTTGTGTGCTTTGGTATAGGCAGAGTATGAAGCTAAAGTTCTTGATGCAAGCCACGTGTGGTAAGTTGAATTTTTTTTCGAATGCTTTGATTATACTTTCTGTTGAACCTGAGCTTGGAAAGCAGATAAGATTTTAAGTAGAATTGGGAATGATAGCCTTTATGCTAATGAGGGTCATTTCTGTGACTCATTTGAAACAGGTGTTAGGGTCATATGAATGGATGCAATAGTCAGACCAAAGAATGTCATTCAAACTGGCACTTTTGTAGTTCCAGTGGATGAGTGCTTCAGAGTGTTTTGGGGAAGGACATTCTGTAAGTGAGGAGATGCATAAGGTCGTGGCCTGAGATATTGTGAAGAAAAGTGACTTCTATGGCGTATCTGGAAGGAGAACTGGTCAAAAAGAGATCCAGAGTATTTGGAGAATAAATAGGATTATCAGGAATTTGAGTAGGTGTGTATTCGTAACATTTGTTTGTATCTGTAATGGGCAATTTGCATTAGATAATTACTGATAGCAAAGACCTCTACATCTCATCCAGTTTGGTTAGTCATGGAAAAGGGGAGCCAGCTGGAATTGATCTAGACTGAGGTTACCTGGGACGATAACCTCATTATTTGAATAGCTGGATTGCATGGTCAAATTTCATGGAAAGGAATGTGAAGAGTTCTGAGTGGTTATCAGTGTTTGGAGACCAGTAAATGCAATAAATGAATATTGCTAAATGGGGCAAGGAAACTTTGAAATAGAGAAGGTCAAAAGCAGGGGATTCTAAATTTGCCATTAGTAGACATAAGCAGCCTTTGTTTATTTTGTGTGTTAATGATATTAGGAAAGGCTTGAATGGTGATATTCAGTAGTTTGCAAAAGATGCAAAGTTGAGGATTGGTTGGTTGGTTGGTTGATTGGTTTATAGTTTATTTGGCACAAAAACTACAAAGGTCATACTGTGTCATACTAAAGGTTACAACATTAGCATTTACAGAAAGTTGCAATACACAAGGTCAGAGGTTATGACAGTAGTGCAAAAATTGTTAACAATATAAGTTAATACATAATATATGAAACACTAAGCCAAGGAATGCAGCATCTACATATATGTAAAATTATAATATAAAGCCTTTACAGCAGTACAAAAATAGGCAAAAAGGGATTATTATACAATATGCATGGATGAAAATTAAATTTAGTAATGCAGTATAAACAGAATTTAGCAATACATATAAACAGAAGGGGTGCTTAAGGGTCAAAGCTGTATAACTGAGAAGAGACCTCCACATAGCCTTTAAAGGAATGCAGAGAACCGACCAGGGCTTCTGACCTAATGTCCAATCCTCACCTTCTCGTGGTGCACCCTGTTGGGTATCTACTTGGATACTGAACGAACGAGGATGGGCTGGCAATTTGGGATTTAGCCGACCAAATTGTATTCTTATTGGTTAAACCAAAATAGAAAATGATGGTACAACATTACAAAATTTCATGCCCAGCTGGGGCGTCACCCGGTTAAACAAGGCCCCCGTTGTTTTCGCCAGGGAACCAGGGGGAACAGCGAAAAGTCAGCTACTGGAACAAATCTGAAAACACACCCCAAATCAACATGAACCAGAGATAAAGATCGGTACTATCAACATAAGAAGTTATGTTGATAGTACCGATAAAGATCGGTACTATCAACATAAGAAGCCTGAATGGCAAAAAAAAATGGAGCTAGCAAGGAATTAGATAAGTACCAGATCGATATAATAGGGGTGACTGAAACAAAAAAGACAAAATCTGGTGAAATCTTTCTGAGCAATAAATACAAAACGTTATATTCAGGCAATGACAATCAAGGAAAAGAAGGAGTAGCCATGGTATTCAACACAAAATACGAGGCTAATCTTCTTGAATGGCAGGCAGTCTCAAGTAGAGTGATGTGGGCAATATTAGAATGGGGAACTGGACAATGAGACTTATTTGTGCCTATGGTCCCATACAAGGTTCTACTAAGGTAGAAATGGAGGAATTTTTTGATGCTTTAGAGAAAGCAAGCAGCTGACCCAATGAAAAAGGAAAAGTTGGTCCTTGTTGGGGATCTAAATAACAGACTAGGAAATGATTGTCAGACATACAAAAATATTTTGGGAAAATTTGGAGAAAAGAGCAAAATTAATAATAATGGCAAATCCTTGTTGGATTTCTGCTCAGGACTTGGACTGGTTATTACTAACACCATGTTCCAACATAAAAATGTGCACAAATTCACATGGAGAGATGAGCAAGGAATAAGAAAAGTCTCATTGACTATGTTATTGTTGATAGTGATGTTTTCTCCCCTGGTGCAGGTAACACCAGAGTGTACAGAGGATTTGAAATTGGAAGTGATCACTATTTAGTCTTGAGCAGGATAAAATTGAATTTCATATTGAAAAGAATTACATGTAAGAAAGTTTTAAAGCAAATAAAAGTTGAGCAGCTCTCAGATGTGAACTGTAGACTAAAATACACAAAGATTATTGAAGAAAAAATGAAAGAGTTTGAGAACAGGAATCAAACCTTGGAGATTCAGTGGCAAGCCTTGAAGAAAGTCCTGATTGATTCAGCTAGAGAGGCATGTGGTGAAGTTGTCTGAAAGGATAGAAAAATTAGAACTGCATGGTGGACACAGGAAGTTAAAGAGGCAGTGAAGGAAAAGAAGAAAGCATATCAAAAGTCCCTGGCAAATAAGTCAGCTTGTGCTCTTAGAGAATAAAGAGACAAATGTAGAAAGCTAAACAAAAGTCATGGGAGGACTTTGGCAAGAATATAGAAAATAAATATCAAGAAGGTGGCAAAATATTCTGGAGGTTGTTGAAGAAGCTTAGGAATGGAGAAAAGAGTGCTGTAAAAGGAGTTAGAGATGATAAAGGTGACATGAAAATGGAAGAAAAAGATATCCTTGAAGTATGGAGCAATTACTTCGAAAAATTGCTAAATGAAACAAGCAGTGATGACAGCACAGTGGTAAAAAACACTGACCAGGCATGCAGTCAGGAATACATATCCATACTTGAAGTAGAAAAAGCCATCAAAGGCTTGAAATGTGGAAAGGCAGCAGGAGTAGATGATATTCGACCAGAAATGCTGAAGTATCGTGGTATAAAAGTCTTACAGTGGTTGCACTGCATAGTTCAGAAAGCCTGAACAGAGGGACGAATTCCTGATGATTGGAGTAGAGCTCTCATAGTACCCATATATAAAAAGGGAAATAAAACTGAATGTGAGAATTACAGGGGCATTTCCTTACTAAGTGTTCCTGGCAAGCTCTATGCAAGTATACTTGAGAAATGATTGAGAAGAATTGTTGAAGAAAAGCTGGGTGAAGAACAAGCTGGATTCAGGCCAAATAGAGGCTGTCAGGATCAGATCTTCACTTTACGACAAATAGTTGAGAAAGCATGCGAATATATCAAAGATCTATATTTAAGTTTTGTCGATTTGGAAAAGGCATATGACAAGGTGCCAAGAGAGAAGCTATTCAATACGCTACAGTTATATGGTGTCAATGGGACATTATATCAAGCAATAGTTAGTCTTTATTTGAGTTGTAAGTCAGCAGTTAGAATTGAAGGAAGTACAGGAAGATGGTTTAATGTTAAATCTGGTGTGAGACAAGGATGTACATTATCCCCTCTGTTATTCATTATCTATATGGATCACATTATGAAGGAAAGTGGTATTAAACATGATATCAACATTGAAGATGTTAATGTCAGCTCTTTGCTTTATGCGGATGATGTTATACTTCTAAATAAATCCACTACAAGTCTGCAAGATTTTCTGACTAAATTGAACAACTGTTGTAATAGATATGGTATGAAGGTCAGCAATAAAAAGACAAAGACAATGAAAATAGGCAGAATCTTTGAAAATTTCAACTGTGTTGTGAATGGAGAACCTGTGGAATAAGTAAAACATTTCAGCTACTTAGGCAAGATTTTTAGTGAAGATGGTAAATTCAGTATAGAAATAGACAACAGAATCAACAAAGCTGGTATGGTGGGAAGTCAACTGAATAAATTCATATGGAATAAGAAAGAAATTAGTCGGAACACTAAATTAGCTGTATACAAGACTGTGTTCAAACCAATTTTAACTTATGGATCTGAGAGCTGGGTCAGAAGTAAAACACTTGACCAAAGACTAGAGACCGCAGATATGAGAGTCCTGAGAAAGATTAGAGGCGTGAACAGATGGCATCAATGGCAATATCATATTAAAAATGAGGATATTAGGAAAGAACTTGACATTGTCAGCATCCAGGAATGCGTTAGCAGAGCTAATCTCAGATGGTATGGTCACTTAAATAGAATGGGAGAGGAAAGATTAGCAAAACAAGTGTTCTCTGCCAGGTTGGCAGGAAAACGACCCAGAGGAAGACCAAGATATATGTGGATTAATACGATACAAAGTGCCTTAGACAATAGAAATATAAGATCTGATAATGTTGGAGTCTTGTGTTGTTGACAAGTAACAGACTTATTTGGAGGAAAATTGTCGATAGGAAGTTAGTAATGATGTAATTTTTTCATGTAGTACTATCATATCCTGTACACCCCTTGAGGGTACATGGCAGGAATTTGATGATGATGATGATGATGATGATGATATAAACAGAATTACTAGAAAGTACACAAATAGGCAAGATCCTACAGCACTACATGATTATTCGAAAAATAAAGTAGTAAATAAGATGCATACACAAAATGTATGTTAAGTGATGCAGTATCTACATATAAAGAAATTTACTGCAAAGATTTCAGCAGTACATAAATAGATAACTATAGGTAACATATACAAAACAAGTCAAGGAAAGCAGTGTCTACATCTAGTAAGATTACAACAAACATTATGATACTAATACTTAAAGAGTCAGAAAGGAATTATTATACGGCATTGATGCATAAAATTTAAGTTTAGCATCATGGTATTTACAAATTAACAAAATTACAGCAGGGTGATACAAATATACAAGATCAAGGCAATACAAGGTAATACATAATTAGTCAGATTTAACCTAATGAATAATATGTATGTATAAAAGTTAAGTTAAGCAAAAAAAAGTATTTACATATAAACAAATTTATGGTCAAACGTGTTTGTACAAATTAATTCTTTCTAAAAAATTAGAAACATCATGCAATTTGCCTGAGTCTGCTAGCATTTTCCTGAGTGTATATGGCTTGGTTAGATAGGTGAAAATTTAATTTCCTCTCTTGTGTAAATTTTTGACAATATACCAGAATACGATGAATAGTGAGATGTGTGTTGCATTTTTTACATATGGGAGGGTCATCACCTCTCAGTAAATGAGAATGCATAAGGTGACTGTGACCTATGCAGAGCCTAGCCAGGACAACCTCCTCCCTGCCTTCTCTTTGTAAGTTGACTAGAATGTCAGTGTTTAATTTCAGGTTTAATGTTATATAATTTGTTTGTTGATGCTTCTTGCCATGTTAACTCCCACTGAGCAATTAGCTTTGATCTTATAAGCTGCCTGCAGTCTGTATATGGAACTGTCAAACAATATGTGGAAAAGGTATGAGCTGATTTAGCAGCTGCATCTGCAGCCTCATTTCCTTTGATTCCGATGTGGCTGGAAATCCAGCAGAACTGAACATCGAAATTAAGGATTTTCATTTTGTGAAGCAGGTGTAGCACCTCATAAAGTACTGGATACGGATTATACATAGGAGAGGAGATAGCCTGTAAAGAGCTCAGTGAGTCTGTATAAATTATACACTTTTGGTAGCAGTTTTCTTTTATATGCACAAGTGCAAGTTGAATGGCATGTAACTCTGCTGTATAATTTCTGCAGTCTGGTGGGATCTGATTTGAGATAATAATGTCAGGAAACACAGCCAACAGAGGTGTTAGTTCTTGAACCATCAGTATAGATGGGTAAGAAATTAGCATGTGCTGCTCTGTGTGCATTAAACAATTGCAGGTAAATGGATGATAGGGTATAAGATTTCGGTAGCTGACAAAGTGAGAGGTTGCAAGATGGTGTGCAAACCTTCCATGGAGAAATGCTGTTATATTTAGTGTAGCTAATGTTATCAACATTTATACTAACAGCTTGCAAAGTTTCTTTAATACACATACCAAAAAGGATGTATAGCAGTTTGATGCGTGTGATATTGAGCTTCCCAATGCAGAGAGAAGATACTATTCCATGTAGGGTGATCTGGGAGAGATTTTATTTTTAGGGCATAATTAAGAGACAACTGTTTTTGTCGAAGTGATGGAGCCGGTTTATTTGCTTCAACATAGAGACTTTGAGTGGGTGAGGTGTGTGAAAGGCACCAGTAGCTATCCGTATACCCTGATGATGGATAGAATCCAACCATCGTAGGTTACTCTGTTTTGCCGAACCATAGACTTGGGACCCATAATCCAGCTTTGAGCGAATAAGTGCACGATAAAGATGGAGTAATGAAGCTCGACCAGCACCCCACTCAGCAGAGGATAGCGTGCAAAGGAGGTTCAAAGTTCCTTTGGACTTTTCTCTTAGTTGACGAATATGTGTGCTAGAAATGTGGGTTTTCTGTCAAAGATGAGTCCTAAGAACTTGGTTTCTGTAGCTACTGGAATAACAGTATGTCCCATTCTTAGTTCAGGATCTGGGTGATGAGTGTGTTTTCGACAGAAGTGTACACAGGCACTTTTTTCTGTTGAAAACCTAAACCCATTATTAAGAGCCTACAGAGAGACATGATCAATTGCTTGCTGAAGTTGTCTTTCAATTACCCTCATGTTACGTGAGTGACAGTAAATTGTGAAGTCATCAACATATAGAGCATTGTGTACAGTGGGAGGTTCAATGATTGAGTTGATTTTAATAGCAAAAAGGGTTACACTTAAGACAGAGCCTTGGGGAACACCTTGTTCTTGATGATATGGTCAAGATAGCGTACTTCCCACTCTGACTTGGAAAGTTCACCTGGACAGAAAGTTTTTAATAAATATAGGGAGGTGTCCTTTGAGACCTAAGTTATAGAGGTCTTCTTTTAACATGTTCATTGCCAATCACGCGATATCGCACGATGCGAGTTCTCACCACACGGCCGATCACGCGTTATCGCGTTGACGTCGCTAACCAAATAAAAAAATAAAAAAAATTTGGCCACCACACGAAATTCCAATTTTCAGCTTGGCAATAAAAGTGTTAATATGCCATATCTCCAGGCTGTGTCATAAGCTTTATTCATGTAAAAAAAAACTGAGACAAGATGTTCTTGCTTCAGAAATGCATCTCTTATACAAGTTTCTAACCGAACTAAATGGTCTACAGTTGATCGATGTCTATGGAAACCACATTGTGTATTAAAGAAAAATCTGTTGCTTTCTAAATACTAGAGAAGTCTGGTATTAACCATTTTCTCTGGTATCTTACAAAGACAGCTGGTCAGAGCAATGGGTCAATAATTATTTGCTTGTGTTGGATCTTTTCCTGGTTTTGGGATAGCAATGACAATTGACTTATGACAAGAATTTGGAAACTCTTCCTCTGCAAGTATTCTATTGTATAATAAGAGAAGAAGATCCATAGAAGATGATGGTAGATGTTTTATCATTTCATGGATGTCATCAAGTCCTACTGCACTAGGGTGAGATTGCAGGAGAGCTCTTTTTGGTTCCTCCTTGACAAAGGGCTGATTATATGGCTGAAGAATGTTGGTAGAAAAATCAAGCCTTTGTTTCTCTTGCTGCTCTTTCAGCATTAAAAATTCCGGAGAACATGAAACTGTTGCTGAGATTTTAGCAAAAGTTTCTCTCAAAGTATCTGCAATAGTTTGGGATCAGCAAGAACACTTCCATTATAGTCTAAGGTGGACAAACAGTGTGTACTATATCTGCCTTTCATTTTACGGATTTTATCCTATACAATTTTTGGACTGGTCATTTGATTAACTGATGTAGTAAATTGGATCCATGATTGTTTTTGACTCTGACATCTTACATAACATGCTTTGGCTCAAGCACATTTGAAAGTTATTAAATTTGATGTGGTGGAGTATCTACGAAATATGCTCCATGCTCTGTGTTGATCTTTATTGGCTGCCTGACATTCTGGGTTCCACCAGGCCTTTGGATAAACTGGAAATCGAGATGATGTTTTTGGGATGGAGGTTGTTGCTGCCTGGACAATGCATTCTGTTATATATTTTACAGCTTCATTGAGAGGTGTTTGACTGATGGCATCAGCATTACATTTTGCAAGATGAGAGAAAGTGTTCCAGTCAGCTTGGTCCATTTTCCATATAGGTATCTGTGTGGGTGAACATGGTTCCTGTGAAGACATTGTACAAAGAACAGGAAAGTGATCACTTTCATATATGTTTTCTTCAACGTCCCACATGAGCAGTAGAAGAATGGAAGGGGAACAGATTGTAAGATCAATTGCAGAATATGAACGGGTAGGCATATGGAAGAAAGTATTGAGTTTATTATTTAGAAGGGAAGGGTTATTATTATCAAGAATTTTTTCAATGATTCGACTTCGTCTATTAGTGTTGGCACTATCCCATAGAGTATTGTGACTGTTAAAGTCACCCATCAAAAGTATGAGTTCAGGCAGTTGCAAGATAAGGTTATCATGATCAAATTCATTTAACTCAGCATTTGGTGGTAAATAAATTGAACAAATCCCATAGAGAAGCGAATCGCAACTGCTTCCAGAGAAGTATTAAGTTGGACATGATGGAAAGGAATATGACTGCCCACTAGGTTAGCTACTCCTCCATGAGCAGGACCATCTCCAGTTCTATCCTTACGTACAACAGTGAAATTCCTAAAGGTACAGTCCTCATTGGGGTCTTAAGTAAGTTTCCTGTAGACAGAAACAAAAAGGTTTGTGTTTCTGCAACATCTTGATATCATCAATATTCTGGCAGATCTCAACACAGTTCCATTGTAAAAATTTTCCTATTGTCTTGATTTTATTGACTTGTCTGGTTTTCGAGAGGTTGAGGGCTTACCTTTGTCAGATTTATATTTATCCACTGTTTTAGGTAAGTATGGACGGCCAGTGTCCATCTCTTCCTCTGGTAGAGTGATCAAACATCAAATGTGTTAGGGTCAGTTGGCATGTTTAGTTTGCTTTCAGTGGGTATCGAGGTATCCATTTTTTCTGTGCGAGTGTCTGGTGGTTTATCTTTGAGTGAAGTCTCCACCATAATTTTTTTGACAGGTCAGTTTTCATTGAATGGGTCCATTTTTGAAGTCGTCTCTGGAGTAAGGCCATAGGTCTTGTGATTAATGCGCTCAACAGAGAAGCACTTGCAATCGTAAAGCTCAGGTATGGTGAAATTATCAAATGGTGGAATAGACATACATGTTTGAGTTGCTGTTGGCACTTTTTTAATTTTTACTTTTTTCAGCATAAGAGGATCATAGAACAGGTGTAATGGTGGCCAGCTTTCTTTTTGCATCCTGATATGTTATGTTTTGTTCTGTTTTAATTTTTTGTATCTCTTTTTCATCTTTCCATTTCTGACATGCACTCTCGAGAGTATGCTGGATGATCTCCCTGACAGTTGACACATTTAGCTTTTTTTCACAGCAAGATTTATTATCATGTTCTTTACTACCACATCGGGCACAGATTGAAGAACCATGACAGGCACTTTGGGCATGTCCATATCTTTGACATTTAACGCATCTCAGCGGGTTAGGGATGTACATTCTAACAGGACAGCTGAGATACCCTGCTTTTACAGATGTCGGAGACCTTGGTGTATCAAAAGTAAGGATGATGTTCTTGGTTGAGACCAGGCAACCATCCCTGCATATCAGGATACGCCTCACACCCGTCACTCCTTGATCTTTAAGCTCTGAACATATCTCTTCATCAGGAACTTCAAGGAGATCCCATTCTGATATCACTCCTCTACTGGAATTGAGTGTTCTGTGAGGTGTTACTGCAATTTGTATTCCACCCATTGTCGTTGCTCTCAGTAGTTTCTCAGAATGTTGTTTGCATTTTGTTTCCACTAGGAGATATCACCAGAACGCAAGTTCTTGACGGTTTTGGGAGGTCCTGCCAGTCCTTCTAAACCTTTTTGGATAAAGAAGGGTGACATTTTCCCAACTGGTTTTTCACCTGTTGCATGAATGATTAAAAATTGGTACATTTATGTTAGTATCCGATATCTTTTGTTTCTTACTTCTGTTTCCATATGCTGTGTCTATATTATCAGTACTTGGTTGGGACTTTGTTAGGAACCCTGAAACATTTGAGGATGAAGAATTCATATTTAAGGAATTTTTAATTCGGCGCCAGAGCTCCCCACCCACCACGGAGCCACACATGGACACCCACTACCCTGCAAGCAAAGACTGCGCTCAGGAGTGGAACGCCAGGGCTACCCTGGACACTATACCAGCACTGCAGCAGCTCTAGGATCCCGACCCCGGACCATGGGGTGAGAGACTTACTGCAACACCGTTGCTCCTTGCAGGCAAGCCCACTAGCCGACATCATGGCTGGGCCATCCAGGACCACCCGTCTTGCCGAAGCAGGGGACAAAGTAGTGCAAGACTGCCAGGATCCCCCCTTTCTGGATGTCCACGGGTTGCACTGCATGGCAAACACGGCGGCAAGGCATTGGATCCCAGTGATGGTGGTCTGGAAAAAGGATAGTGAAAAAGACTCAGGAGAAGTAGAGCAAAGAATATGGGAAGAAAAGCAAAGAAAAAGAGGAAGAATGAAAAGGGCCAGTACCATCACTGGGAGGTCCCTTCCACGACGAACAGGTGCCCCATATGGAGGGGAAAGTTGAGGAGTAGAGTACATTTGGCTTTACAAGTGAATCTGAATAGAATGGATGAATGAGCAAGTATATGGAGACAATAGTTCAATGTTGCAAAGTGTATGGTTTTAAAATTTAGGATGAAAATGGGATGCAGATTTTACAGTTGGTGGGCTATCTTAGAAGTGGTTGAGGAGATAAGGAATCTGGATGTGATTATTATTGGGGAAGGATTAGGAGATCTAAAAACATATGCCTAGAACAGGGTTTTCCAAGCTGTGAGGTGTACCTCCTTTGGAGCGGTACAAACAAAGTAAAGGGGAGGTGTGAAGAACCTTTTAGTTGGACAATGTTATAATAAATCCAGCTTTCCTAAAATACTAGTTTCAAGTAAGTAACATGGTACTGAAGGAAGTGTGAACATTGCATTCAATTACGTCTAGCTTGTTGAAGTTGTACACCTACAAATCAAATCAGTTTGGATTTGATGCATGATGCTGATAAGAAGAAAGGATGACCTCATCAAACTAAAGAAAAAATCATTGCTAAGGCACATTTCAATAATCAAAATATTGATGAATTCTGGTGTTCTCAAATGGCTGCATACCCAGTTTTGGCAAGTAATGCTCTTTTAGCCTTAATTCCATTTGCTACAACCTATCTAAGCTAACCTAAATTTTTAACATTAGTCAGTGTGAAGACAAAGTTTAGAACTCAACTGAATGTCAGACATGATATTCGCCTAGAACTGTCAAAGTCTGTTCCTTGATTTTCTGTCCTAACTGGTTGAAAGCAGAAACATCCATCTTATTAAAGCAGTTGTGAATAATCACATAATTATTTTATAACCGTTTAGGTTAAATAATTATTTTTACTTCATTTGAAATTTTTATATCTTTATTAAAAACAAAGTTCATTGTATTGTTTTCATTGTTCTTTTGTGTTCATTTTATTATTATTATTATTATTCAGGCCTCCATGGAGTCAAAAGACTCATCGTGGGAGGTCCTTTCTACAGAAACAGGTCTATCAAGACTCATCGAGGGAGGTCCCTCCTAGGAAACACAAAGTCTATCATACCACTCCTTAAATGCATTGACCGTTCTCGCTCTGACCACTCCATCAAGCAATGTATTCCATGGTTCAATCACCCTCCATGCAAAGAAACCACTCTTCATCCTCTTTATCACAGTTTCCTTTCGTAACTTGCAGGGATGGCCCCTTGCCATGACTCCTTCCCGCTGTTCAACCAAGTGAAAGAACTCCCCATTGTCAACCTTGTAACCACCTCTCAACAGTTTAAAAGTCTCAATCATATCACCTCTCCTTCCTCTATCCACCAAACTCTGCCACACTCCCTCAGCCAATTCTCATCACTATCATTGTACAGTCCCAACACCATCTTTGTTATCCGCCTTTGTATCCTTTCCACAGTTAAATTATCCCCTTCAAATCCTGGGGACCAGATTTGAGAACAATAGTCTAAGTGTGGTCTGATCACAGTCTTATACAACGGAATGTTAACAATTTTATCTCTGCAGGTCAGTGTCCTTCTCATTATTACAGCAATCCTCTGCGTTACCTTCACTACCTTTGCAATATGTCCCCCTAAATTTCTGGTTTCTATCAATCATCAACCCAAGATCTCTTGTTTCTCCTACTTCCTCCAGTTTAACTCCTCCCACAGAGTATGCAGCGTCCCATCGATGGTTCCCAAACCTCAAGACCTTACATTTTGCTGCATTAAACTGACATCCCCATTCATTTGCCCATCTATCTAGCTTATTCAAATCCTCTTCCAGGGCTACCATTGCACTATTACTAATAACTCTTCCCAGCTTCGCATCATCTGCAAACAACTGAATATCTCCTTGCAATCCACGGACAATGTCAATGATATAAAGGTTAAACAATATAGGTCCCAGTACTGAACCCTGTGGAACTCCACTTGTAACCTCTGCCTCTTTGATATTGCTCCACCATACACAACTCTCTGACACCTATTGGACAGCCAATCCTGAATCCAGTTGACCAATCTGACATACAGACCCATGTGCTGCAACTTGAATATCAGCTTATCATGTGGCAACTTGTCACATGCCTTTGCTAAGTCTAGGAAAATGGTAGTATATGCCTTTCCCTCATTTAATGCTCTTGTAACTTTATCATAAAAGGCTAGCATATTGCTAAAACAAGAGCGTCCCTTCACAAATCCATGTTGACTCTCACTGATAACATTACCCTCATCTGCCCAATGCTGTATATGGTCCCTCACTACTTTCTCCAAGATCTCACTAACTACTGATGACACACAAACTCACCTATAACTAGACAATTCCGGTCTGCTACCACCTTTATGCAATGGTACTATCTTACCTTCCTTCTATTCCATGGGCACCTTTCACACAGCCAGACTTTCATTGAAAAGCCCTGTCAAGGGCACTGTCAGTTCCTCAGCACATTCTCTCAAAACTCGTGGTGAAATACCATCCAGTCCCACAGCTTTACTAACATCCAGAGTACTCAGTATGTGGAACACACTCTCCTCCTGCACCTCTAAACCTTGAACCTGTTCTATCCCTCTAGTATTCAAATTGACTCCTCCAGGATGAAATACTCCAATAAAGTGTTCACTGAACAATTCCACTATGTCCTCTGCATTAGTCACTCTATTCCCATTTTTATCCCACAATGTCATTCTTCCACAGTCATTTCTCCTACTACTGCCACATAGCTAAAACATTTCCTAGGATTTTCCTTGGATCTAAGGGCCAATCTTTTTTCATATTCCAGTTTCACCTTCCTTACCATACTAGTCACTCTTCTGGTTTGTCTTATATTCTTCATGTATCATCGCTTCACCTGTCTCCTTATATCTCTTCCATAGCCTCTTTTTCACATGTAGCTCTTGTTTATTATTGTTTGTCATCCACTTTACACCAAATTGTGTCCTCTTCTTCACTCGTGGAATACAGCTTACCATTGCTGTTAACAAATATTCCTTCACAATTTCCCAAGCACTAATGATATCCTGACCTTCCAATTCCTCCCTCCATAAAACTTCCCCAAGTTGACATCTAAGACTGTTATAATCACCTGCTTTATAATTCCACATAAGTTCTCGTCTCTTTGATACTCCTGCATGTCTATTCGTTTTCCAAGTTAAAACCATATGGTCACTCTCTCCAACTGGTGGGAGAGATGTCATCTCAGTTATTATCAGCTCTTCTGATGCTATAACCAAATCCAAAACTCTTGAACCTCTTGTTCCTTCTGTTACATGATGCCTAAGACATTTGTTATTCAAGAATTATAGAAATTCCATTCCCTTATTGCTACATGGAGCTTCCTTTCCCCAATCTATACTGCTGTAGTTAAAATCTCCCATAACAATCGTTCTTCTTGTACTTGTCACGCTCGACTGTCTCAACATCTCCTGGTCCCCACATTCTGTGCTCCTTGGTCTGTAGCAACACCCTACTAAATATCATGTCTTGCCCACCTCCACCTCACACCATATACTTTCAAAATCATTAATGTCACAGCCTTCCAAAGCCTCCACTCTTAGAGGACATAGGTCATCACTTATCATAAGCAGTACTCTACCACCACACTTTCCCTTCCTATCCTGCTGAAAAATGCTGTACCCAGCAACTTCTATTCCTGTTATTATATCCTCTTCTGTTAACCACATCTCTGTGATCCCAATAATCTTTGGCCAGGCTGATGCTATCAGTGCCACCAATTCCTCTCCCTTATTCTGAATACTCCTGGCATTGGTATAAAGCATAAAAATGCCATTGTTTCTATACCCAGCATTATCCCCTCTAGACTCCACTGGGCTCAGCATTACCTGATGTCGTCCCCCTTCTCCCAAGTACTCATTTCCACAAGAGGCCACCCATGCTACCATCCACACTGACTCATTCAGAACAGCAATCTCTCCAGATGCCAACGTCCTTCTTCATTCAAATGCAGGTGGTCTCTCGCATACAATTCCTCTCTGCTCTCAAATCCAAGCATCCACATATTCGAATCCTCTCTTCTGACACATTCTCGCTATTATGCCATTCAATATCACCGTTCTTCTGCTCAGCTCGACATTATCATACCTAGGCAACACACACACACTATCTTTCCTCTCTGTGTCTTCTTTCGTACAGCCTCAAGCAAGAATCTCATATCTCTCGCTGCCATATTTACACCACCACTCAAGTCATTTGTTCCCACCATCACAATCATCTCATCCACCCTTTCACCTCTCTTAATTTTAGTGTTTCTCTCAATTTTAGAATTTTAGTGTTTGGATTATTAGGGATGATATGTACATTAAGATTAAAGTAAAGGAAGGTGTGATATCAAAACGTTTGGAAACCCTTGGCTAAGAAGACCATAAAAAATACATCTGATGTACTAAGCACATTCAGTCAGTTCTAACTCACTATGCCTTAGATACCTTGCAGAGAATCAAATGGAAAAAAACTACTATACTTCAACTCCAACTAATACAAAGTTGAAATTTAGAATCAGCAACAGATTTATAAATATTGTTGTATTAAACTACACAAGATTTGGAAAACTAATTCTTAGGCCTCCTAAGAATAAAAACAGCACCCATAGATGGACACCTCATAAGACTTTAGGTTTTCAGTCTAATGATTTCCAATTATTCTTTCAGGAATTTTGCATTTTTACAATATTAATATTGTTTCCCTGATGATGTCTCAGGGACTGATATGAAATATAGGATTGATTAAATGTCTTTAATTATTATTATTAACATCTGACCTCCATGGAGGCAGACTCATCATGAGAGGTACACACTATTACACACAATGCTCATCCAAATGTGCTTTAATCTGATCCAATGTGTCTACATTAACAACACACTTGGGCAATGCATTCCACCCACCAACCACTCTCCATACAAAGAACCTGCTCTTCACTCCTCTGCTCACACCCTCTTATGCAGTTTCCAGCAATGGCCTATTGTTTTCTCCCATTCTATGAAAAATCTTTCCATGTCAACCTGATAACAACCCCTGACTAGCTTATATGTCTCAATCATATCACCTTCTTCCTCCTATTCATGAGGCTCTGCAACTCACATTCTCTCAATCTATCCTCATACTCCACATACCAAAGACCACTGACCACCTTTGTGAATCTTCTCTGGACCCTTTCCAACATATCCTCATCATCATGAAAACCCCACAACCAAATCTGTACACAATAATTCATATGAGGCCTGATCCAAGCATTATACAATGGCATCATAACCTCTCTATTTCTGCATGTTGAGGCCATCAGCATCATTGCCATTATCCAATGTGATATTGTCACAATTTGTGCAATGTGGCCCTGAATTTCAGGCCCTTGTCCACCATCACTAGATCTCTCATCTTCTCGATTTGCTTTAAAGTCTCCTCACCAAGTGGAATTTTTATTTCTTATATCGTGTTTTGCTACTTGTTGTTGTTACTACTTCTGAACTGTAAAGTACACATCAGTGGCACAGTTGACATAATGTATTCTGATCACCGAGTCAGCATGAAAGAAAGTTCTACCTTGGATTTTTCCTAGTGGATGTGTTGCGAAAATTGCTGCATATATGCACCAAAAAATGTGAAAGATTTCTGGACTGTGGGTAAATGAAAAGAAGGAAAGCTTTAACATACGTGAAAAGTGTGCTGGTAGATTATAGCGATTAAAAATATGGCAAGAGTCAAGACCACAGTAAAAGAGTTTAGGTAAGAGTTACTGAAAATGAAAAGTGAAATGAAACATCTAGGAAAAGATATTAAACATCTAAAGAAGAGATTGGCTGATGAGAATGAGATGGAGGAAGTTAGTATTACAAAGAAAGAGTCAAAAGATAGTAGTACATCACTGAATTGAGACCATCATTAGAGGTGTGATGACTAATAATGTGAACAAAACATGTTTTCCTGGTGGAACAATGAAGCAATTAACTGGTATATTGCAGAAGAGTTAAGGGCAGGCATCAAAATTTAGTGATAATCATGGGTACAAATGACAGCGGGAAAAAAAAGGATGCTGATAAAGACTCGAGGAAGTTGTTAAGGCAGATCAAGGATAATAGTGTTGAAAAGTTGTTAGCTTGTTGTTTACCCAGATATGACAATAGTGATCTGATAAGGAGAGCAGAGATAATGAATAGTAAGATGGATGAGTTGTGTGAGGTTGAAGACGTAATTACAGCAGCAAGGTGATGGAATGCATAAAGGTGAAGATGACCAGATAGGAATGGAAATCAGAGTCAGGATCAGGGAAATGGGAGTGGTCAGACCAAAGAGAGAGAGAGAGGTGTGCTATAGCAGCTAGAATAGAGAATGTTGCTGCTGGTAGAATGGCTTCAAAGATATAGGTATTGTTTGTTATGTTTGTACACAAAAGTAAGGAGTATTTGAAACAAGACAGATCTGTTTGTTACATTGATCGAGCTATCTTGTTTCGAATAACCAAAAGTATGCTCAAAGATAACTGGAATAAGTGAAACTTGGTTGTCTCAGGAGGATGGGATGTCGGTAATAGAAATGGAAGGATATATATATAATATCCTTCATAGAACAATATCCTGGAACCACATGGGTGGAAGAAGGTGAGTTTGTGTGAAGGCACCTATGAGGAGAGTGAATGTGAGAATGATAAAGTGCAATATCTATACTCTCAAACAAAAATATTGAATAGGATAGCCAGTTCAGGAAGATAAAGTGGGTGGGGCCTAAAGAGATGCTGCAGTTTATACATACTAATGCCAGAAGTATCAGGAACAACAGGGAAGAATTTTTAACATTGGTTAGTGCAACCTCGCCAAACGTTATATGCATTAGTGAGACTTGGCTAACAGTAGATTATTATTATTATTATTCAGGCCTCCATGGAGTCAAAAGACTCATCGAGGGAGGTCCCTGTTAGGAAGCACAAAGTCTATCATACCACTCCTTAAAATGCACTGACCGTTCTCGCTCTCACCACTCTATCAGGAAATGCATTCCATGGTTCAACCACCCTCCATGCAAAGAAACCACTCCTCACACTCTTTCTCACACATTCCTTTCTTAACTTCCAGGGATGGCCCCTTGTCATCACTCCTTCCCACTGTTCAACCAAGCGAAAGAACCCCCAGTGTCAACATTGTAACCACCTCTCAACAGTTTAAAAGTCTCAATCATATCACCTCTCCTCCTTCTATCCACCAAACTCTGCAGTCCACACTCCCTCAGCCGATCCTCATAACTAACACTGTACAGTCCTGACACCATCTTTGTTATCTGCCTTAGTACCCTTTCCACAATTAATTTATTCCCTTCAAATCCTGGGGACCAGACCTGAGAACAATAGTCTAAGTGTGGTCTGATCATAGTCTTATACAACGGAATCATAACAATTTTATCTCTGCAGGTCAGTGTCCTTCTCATTATTGCAGCAATCCTCTGCATTACCTTCACTATCTTTGCAATATGTCCCCCTAATTTTCAGGTTTCTATCAATCATCAACCCCAGATCTCTTGTTTCTCCTACTTCCTCCAGTTTAACTCTTCCCATAGAGTATGCAGCGTCCCATCGATGGTTCCCAAACCGCAAGACCTTACATTTTGCTGAATTAAACTGACATCCCCATTCATCTGCCCATCTATCTAGCTTATTCAAATCCTCTTGCAAGGCTACCACATCTGCACTATTACTAATAACCCTTCCCAGCTTCGCATCATCTGCAAACAACTGAATATCCCCTTGCAATGGATTGCAAGGGGATAGAAGGTTACAAGTGGGGTTCCACTGGGCTCAGTACTGGGACCTATATTGTTTAACCTTTATATCAATGACATATAGATCCCAGTACTGAGCCCTGTGGAACCCCACTGGTAACCTTCTGCCTATTTGATACTGCTCCACCATACACAACTCTCTGATACCTATTGGACAGCCAATCCTGAATCCAGTTGACCAATCTGACATCCAGACCCATGCACTGCAACTTGAATATCAGCTTATCATGTGGCACCCTGTCAAATGCCTTCACTAAGTCTAGGAAAATGACAGTATATGTCTTTCCCTCATCTAATACTCTTGTAACTTTATCATAAAAGGCTAGCATATTGCTAAAACAAGAGCACCCCTTCACAAATCCATGTTGACTCTCAGATAACATTACCCTCATCTGCCCAATGCAGTATACAGTCCCTCACTACCTCCAAGATCTTACTAACTACTGATGACACACAAACTGGCCTATAATTAGAGCTTCCAGTTTGGTACCGCCCTTATGCAATGGCACTATCTTACCTTCAATTTAAATTCCCGCAGATAGACTTTCACTGAAAAGCCAGGTCAAAAGCACTGTCAATTCCTTATAACACTGCCTCAAAACGCATGGTGAAACACCATCCAGTCCCACAGCTTTATTAACATTCAGAGTACTCAGTATGTGGAACACACTCACCTCCTGCACCTTTAAACCTCGAACCTGCCCTATCATTCTAGTATTCAAATTGACTCCTCCAGGATGATATACTCCAATAAAGTGTTCATTGAACAATTCCACTATGTCCTCTGCATCAGTCACTCTATTCCCATTTTTATCCCATATCATTCTTCCACAGTCATTTCTCCTCCTACTTGCCACACAGCGAAAAAATTCCCTAGGATTTTTCTTGGATCTAAGAGCCAATCTTTTCTCAAATTCCAGTTTTGCCTTCCTTACCATACCATAGATGATGGTTACAGGGATAGAATGTGAAGGGTTTAGTATTTTCAGTGGAAGGCAAAATCAGATTATGAGAAGAATCTAGCTGAGAAGGCCAAAGGAAATCCAAAGAGTTCTTCTTAATGAGTGATGATGGTCATGTGGTGACAGAAATAGATAAAATAGCTGAGTTACTGAGTAACCACTTTGCAAGGATATATCATTCTAGTGTGATTAAACATATGTAACAGACACTAATGTGGGAACAGAAGCAAATGAATTGGAGGTTCTTAGGATATTGCAGAATCTCAATGTAAATACTGCTGTGCGATTAGATAGATATCAGCTTGGGTTTTGTGAGAATGTGCAAGGGAACTGACAATGCCTTTGACTAGGCTGTTTAATTTAAGTCTCAGCTTTAGAAGAGTTCCAAGGGAGTTTCAAGTGAATAAAACAATTTCCTTGAATAATGCACTGATGTGATACTCTGTGATGGGCAACATGGCTTTGTGAACGGTCTTAGATGCCTTGGTAATTTACTAACTTTTTTTATAATAGAGTAATAGCTGAGTTGGTTGAAGGAAATTGCTACACGATGATTTTGCATAATAGAATACCACATGGAACTCTGTTACGCAAATTAGAACAGATAGGAATGGATATGACACTGGTTATGTGGATAAGAGGGTTGCTGCTAGAGAGAGATATCAAAAAATATATGGAGGGGAAGAATCAATGCAAAAACAGATGACTAGTGGTTTAGGGCAACAAGGTTTAGTGCTGGGACCATCACTGTTTAATTTGTACATAAATGATATAGGAAATAACTGGAAAAGAAATATTCAGTTGTTTGCTGATGATGCAAAATTAGGTGGAATAATAGCCAATCAAGGTGATGAGGAGAACTTGCAGTGCAATTTAAATAGGTTGTTAGTAGGGGCAAAAGATAATGGGAATCAGTTTAATGTGGAGAAATGTAAAATTATACATTTTGAGAGAAATAGATTCCAAGTCATGTATCATATTGATGGCACTGTACTCTAGGAAACAGATGAGGCTAGAGATTTAGGGGTAGTTGTAGACAGAGGGTCAAAATTTAGAGGATATATTGCTAAGGTAGCTATGATAGCCCATAAGATTACTTGGCTATTGCTGAACACATTAACAAGTAGAGATAAGGAAGTTGTTACTCCTCTTTATAAGGCCTTGATACCTCCACATCTGGATTAGTGTGCTCAAGTCTGGTTTCCTGGGGATGAGGAAATGGTGGAGTGGATTCAGATGTGAGTCACCAAGATGGTGATGAATGTGGAATATTCCCTATGAGGATAGAATGAAGGTGTGTGGATTGCAGAAGTTGGTTGATAGGAGAAAAAGAGGGGATATGATAGAAACATTTAAGTTGCTTAAAGGATTTTATAGGATAGATACAGGGGGAAATGTTTCAGCACTTGGCTAGAGGAATTTGAACAAGGAGGTCATCCCTGGAAGTTGAATAAAGGTGTAGTGAGTAGGGGTGTGAAGACAAGATTTTTTGCTGGAAAGTTGCTAATGAGTGGAATGAAACGCCAGCGTCAGTTCTGTGTGCTTTGTCTGTTAATGGATTGAAGGAGTGGTATGATAGGTTGTCTGGATAGTTTGAGTCTCCTGAAATCAGTCTTTGAATTCCATGGAGGTGACCATACAATAATAATAATAATAATAATTGTCCAGGAGAAAAGGAATGTGAAAAGAGAATGGAGGGAGTGCTGTTAATGTGTTAGCTGATCTCATACCGAGGTATCAGGGTTTTTTCTCCTGAAACTCGGGTTTTTCATCCCACATACAGACAAATCGGCCCTTCAGAACACACGCAATTTACAGACAAAAAATACTAGTTGTGGTGGTGGTGGGTAGATGATGTTGATTGGTAGTAGACGTTCAGTGTAGTGGTGGAGACAGTTGTATAGTGAGTGTCCTCCCGCAATGAGTCTTTGGACTCCTTGGAGGTGTCACGAATAATAATAATAATAATTGCAGAGGAATTGTGTCCACACTTTGTGGACACAATTCGTCCGACTCCCTTCATGCCTCCGATAGTCTTACAACAAAAAGAAATCTGAAGAACCATTGACAATCTGAACACAAACAAGGCAACTGATCCTGATGGTATCCTACCTATTGTGTTAAAAAATTGTGCCCTAGAACTAACACCCTATCCTCTATCGCCTCATCAATCTATCCTATTCAACTGCCATCTACTCAACAACATGGAAACAGGTCCAGATCCAACCCATCCCAAAGAAAGGTGATGAAAGTCAACCAACAAACTACCATCCAATTGCTCTCACTTCTGTTCTCTCAAAAATTATGGAGAAGGTTATTAACACAACCAACTGCTGAACCATCTAGAGATATATCAACTAATCAGATGACTAGCAGTATGGAAAATTAACCTTCACCACCCACCCTACAGACTCGGGCCATGGAGAAATTTTGCTTAGCTGCAGTAAATATATGTTATGAAGTATTATGATGACATAACATAGAAATCTCTCAACTCTCCAACCTTGGAATAAATAAACTCTCAAATAACTAATCCTTGAATAAGTTAATGTGTCGAATGATTTCTGTTACAGTACCATGTAACCACACATACCCTTAGTTATTTAAATAGTAAACCAATTTCCCCATGAAAATGGATAATTGAGATATTCAGTATATCATTATGATACAACATAATGATAAACTGAAAGTACATCACATTCATATCCTTCAAGTAAAATAGCTTAATCACCTGTTTTGCAGCCTGTGCTTCACTGTATTTTTTTGTATATTCTCCTTCTAGAACTGAGCACACAAGAGTTAATCCCTTTCCTATAAAAAAAAAATCAAAGTTGTATATTTGAACTGTAAATATATGATGATAAGTTAGAAAGCACACAAAATGTTTTATATATTCATTATTTTTTTATTTTTAAATGGTCCCAATTTTGAATACATTGCAAAATTCCCATGTTGAATAAATTGATCCATTCATGAGCAGGCAATATGCAGTATACAACCTGTCAAGTCAACCCTGTCTTCCCATGGTGTGACCTGATTTTAGGAGCACTAGTAAACTCAGTGAGTAGTATTTCAGGTGCAAAAGTATATCTTCCTGTTTAAAGAAAATAACAAGATTTACTAGGTGAAAAATGACCCTCATTGTGTGGTGAAATACCACACTTGTCTTAGTGAAAGCATGAAGTGGCAGATGCTATGTTTGGTTCTCCAGAGAGGGTTTCAGTTTCTCTCCCCCCCCCCATGAAATATGAGTGATACCCTTCAAGGGCATGCCAAACATACTTAGAGACCCAAAACTGTCTCCATTTCAAGTGTATATCAATAATCAATGGTGATGCAGGCCAGCTACCAGTTAGTACATAAGTCCAAATCTGTTAGTAATGAGTTACGAGGCTTCCCAGTCAGCTCGCGCATAGCTTACTGCCATGTATTCTACAGTCATGTCTGAAGAGGAAGCCTGCATCGTGCTATGTGGGAGGCACTGTCAAGGCCATGTTATAGCAAGGAGGCTGGTTGCTCTGTATGTTAGTGTTGTGTCCAAGAGTCAATCTCATCTCACTGTATGTCCTCACTCTATCCTTCCATATAACCATAAATGAATCAATAATGAAACATACAAACACTGATAGTGACAGTGCCAACATGGTTAGCCGAGAGGTTAGCATATTGACTCTCCAACCAACTGGTTGTAGATTGGAATACAACCATGGACATGGATGTTTGTGATTGCATTTAGGTGGGAGATGAATTTCTTTGCCATGCATGAGACAACCACTTTGCTGATTGGAATTTTTTATTTATTTATTTTATTTTTATTTTTCTAACTTTGAACTGAAAACAGCTTCATGCTATTCATATGATCCCATATGCATGATCAGAAGAGGCTAGTCAGCAACAATATTCTGTGCTATCCAACTATAGACCTGGGGATTTGAGAAGTCATTATCTGGTAAGTCGTCCATGCTGGCAGTGTGCTCTGCAAGACATGTAAAGAGGATATCTTGAAATCAATCCAAGATTGTACAAAGTTAGCAAGTCTATATAACTCTGCTGACGCCACACACCTTTAAAGGATACAGTTGCAGAAGTAAATTTTGGTACGATATGGTTTTCTTCCTTAAGTAGACATACCAAGTCTTGGTTATCTGCATATGAGGGTGGTCTGAAAAGTTCTTGTTCTCAACCATGGGTGACAACACTATAGGCAAGATTTTTTTTTCCTAAGTTGGAACATCTGTCATAAGCATCCATGTGAAATTGCAAGTCATTGTATGAAGTAGTTTGTTTCATACAGCTGTCTGAAGCAAAAGTGTTGTCTATATCCCTTGAAATGGATAAAATTGTATATCGTGCAGTTATAAAATTCTTTGTAAAAGAAGGTTTAACATCAAAAGAACTTCATTCAAAGTTTATAAAAGTTTATGGGCACTTTTCTTCTTCATTTTTTAAAATTACGAAATGGGCTACTGAGTTTAAATGTGGCCATACCAGTCTTGAAGATGATCCATATGAAGGATGTCCAAAAAGTGTAACAACACCAGAAATCATTGATTAAGTACATGATATGGTATTGGATGACCAGTGAGTCAAAGTGCATGAAACTGCTGAGACTATAGGCATTTCAAAAGAATGTATAGGATATATTTTGTATGAAGACTTGGAAATGAAAAAACTTTGTGCAAGATGGGTGCCACGCTTGCTCACAGCAGATCAAAAATGCATTCGCATGAAAATCTCTGAACAGTGCTTGGAGCATTTTAACAAGAATAAAACTGATTTTGTGTATCGATTTATTACTATGGATGAGACTTGGATTCACCATCACACACCAGAATCCAAACGGCAGTCAAAACAGTGGACAGAAGCTGGTTGTTCAGCACCAAAGAATATAAAGTCAATTCTATCAGCAGGAAATGTCATGGCATCAGTTTTGGATGCTAAAGGCATTTTGTTTATTAATTATCTTGAAAAGGGTAAAACAATAACCAAGGAATATTATTCCGATCTTTTAACCAGACTAGACAAAAAAATTCGTGAGAAAAGACGCAGTTTGAGGAATTAAAAAATCATCTTTCATCAGGACAATGCACCTGCCCACAAAGGTGTTTCGGCAATGGGAAAATTAAGGAATCTGAACTATAAATTGTTGGAACAACCACCTTATTCCCCAGATTTGGCTCCCTTTGACTTCTATCTCTTCCCAAAACTAAAACTCTTCCTCGCTGGTCAGCATTTTTCTTCGAATCAAGAGGTGATTGCAGCTGTAGAGGGGTATTTTGCAGATCTTACTAAGAACCACTACAGGAACAGGATAATGGTGCTGGAGCATTGCTGGAATAAATGTATTAGTCTTAAGGGAGATTATGTTGAACAATAAAAATAATTTTAAAATTATAAATTCATTTTTTTTATTGTATTCATTGATTCATTCATTGATATGGTATTGGTCACCCAGCTACTATAACTTGTACATCAATAATGATTAACTCATAATCTCTTTTTACTACAAGATCTCTCTTTACTGCAAGATAATCCAATGTTAGTCATATAGTGGGATTCTACTGCTGTTATTCAACCTTTGTCTTCAACCTATTCTCTATAATCCTCACTACCGCATCGTGTACTCCATATGTATGATAACAACATTGAGCAAGCCAAAGTCTCCATATTCTGACAGCCTACTCTGTGGTTCTTGTCATCACTTCTTCCCTGAGCTGTATGAGCTGGAGTTGGCAAAGCATTGATTCCTATCATAATTAAATCTATATATTCAAAATCAGGCTGGAAATGACCCCATCATTGATGCTGAGAAGGAACATGTTTAGATTCTTGGAATGCAGCTCCATTGACTGAATGGTGCAACACAAAAGCCCATCTCCTTTGTTCAACTGAGGCAGTCATAACCAGTGTTCTTCCATCAATCACCCATCCAGAGGTATGCTGATAATCATTCTTAATACAAGAGGTCCTAGAGGCAGCAAGACATACTTCTAAAGTGGAGAGAGAAAATTCTATAATGTGGATAGATGTAATCTAGGCACTAACCATCAAATGAGGAAATCCTGAGAGCATCATGGTTTACAGTGGCATGGAAAAATACTAGTGACACATCATAAGAAAGGCATGAGTGGACTGCTGAGGAAACTGCTACATTCATCTGGGACAGTACAGAGAGAAAGACTTATTTAGGACTAACCTATGGTAGAGTCTAGGAAGAAGGAATTAATTCGAAATTAATTCTTAAACCTGTTGAGGTTTAAGTGGGAAAGAAGAACGGTCTGTTGAAGAGAAGAGAACACCAAGGTATCTCCAGAACTGAGATAGAATGCAAAGACATGCCATGCAGGGAAAACTCAAAGTTCTCAAACTTCAATTTCCTATCTCTAACTGAGGGAACAAGAGAAAGTACTTGACTTTGTCACATTGATGTTTAGACTTCAAACTTGAAATAAGTTCACTGTTTGGTTGAAACAATGAACCAATTGAAGAAATGGAGAGAGAGAGAGAGAGAGAGAGAGAGAGAGAGAGGTCTCTTTGGCAATATATCCCTAAATGTTGTAATGAACATCGATTGGAGCTTGGAGCTAAGGGTGATTGTAAAGGAATTCACAGAATAAATATCTGATATGTACATGAAGAAATCTTCTGAACATTTTGAAAAAGATAGGCTTAAAGGCCTTTTGGAGAACTAAGGACACCATAAAAAGAGGTCGAAGCATTCTGCAGAGATGGAGGATCTACCTAAAAGCGTGTTGGATGTATGATGGAAGACATTTAGCTAACACTTCATGAAAGAGATATAAGGGAACAGGAGCAACTGTAACTGGATGGTAGTCAGAGGGCACAAATGCATTTTCCTTCTTTGGAATGAACACTGTTCTTGACTAGCAAAGATAGGATGGCAGTCATTTGGTAAACAGAAATAGATCAATTAAAATTTTAAAGATAGGCAGAGGAACACTCTACAATTCTGCAGCAGTAAAGCCACCTGGTCCTACATCTGATGAATTAGCTGAAAGTGAAAGACGGAAACGTTCTGCTTCTGAAATGGATGTGAAATAGAAGGAAGGACTAAATCAGGAAGATATGGTGACAGAGTTAAAAAGACATCGCTTCAAAAGCAAACAAATTCTTCATGCATCTTACTTGGAAGAGGAGGAGGAGATGCTCCATCCAGTATTGCTATAGCATAAATGCTTCTGTTCTTCTTACATAATGCTTGCATTTAGGCATAAAGACATGCTCTCCTTCTATTTGGATTGAACAAAAATGATACTCTAACCTGGCAGGAGGATGTTGCTTGGAAAATTCCATCTTCAAATAATGATTTACTTTAATGAAGTACCTAATTAACAGCTTTGCTGTTAATTAGGTACTTCATTAAGTGAAAATCTCAAAACATTCTTTAAAACCCTGTGACTATATTGAGAGAGAGAGAGGAGGCGGATCAGAAGAGTTTGTAAGGAATACTTGAAGAGATGGAATTGTGCTGGAATTACTTCTTTCTTGAGATGATAGCAGTGGAGTAGGAGGTATAGGGATATTAACTTCTCTTGTGGAATCTTCAAACATAGATGCCTACAATTGCATCATCAGTTCTGTGTAGGATGGTAATTTTTGGTGCAATCTGATAGTAGCTAATATCCACTTAGGCAGAAACTCTGTCAAAATCTCGATGATATGAGCTATTATCTTTAGCTAATGAGGCTTCACGGAAGGCAAGATGCTCCTTTTTAACAGTCCACCATGCCTTTGCATGATCAGTACAAATTTTAACATTAACAGCAACAGGATGTTTCGTATGGTGGAGAACACCAAGACTGAAAGAGTTGGTAAAGACTCACTGACATGCTGGGCAAACAAAGTGTCTTTGAGATGACATTCCTGGTTGGACTAAGATATTTTGATAGGCAAATGTAGGAACATTGGAAGTTGCAGAATGTTCCTCTTCAGCAGTCTATTGTGCTTTTGCTCACTCAGTATAAACTTCAGCATTAACAGTATTGAGGTGTTCTGAATGCCAAGACCAATAGCAGTGGTAAAGGCTCTTTAACAATCGGAACAAACAAACAAAGTGTCTCTGAGATAATGGTCCTAGCTGAACCAAGATATTTTTATAAGTGGTTGGTATAGAAAGAACTGGGGGAGTATGGGGTATTGAGGAGAGATAATACCTCTCCACTTGGACGGTCTCATGTAATTGTGGTTCAGATGGATTGGTTCTCACTGGACACTCAACTCTCACTTATGGATCCAAGAAGCTACTGTAAACTGGTAGTGGCCACACCCTGGTAAACTGCGTCGACCCACAGGCTAAACTAAGTGAGGGTAGCCCGATATGGCAATCTCAAGCAGCGACTGTATTCGGTGAATCGGTTGCAAACAGTGTCTGTACTCCATGTTAGGAGCAGTTGAATTCGGGTCAAGGAGTGGTGGTTGACACTTGACGAATCTTAATCATTGAAACCGAATTTATTTATGCATATGGCTTTGTGAAACTGGCAAGTGAAATGTATAATCACAATATCTAGAAACACATGATGAAAATCTTAACATGTAAAAGTTCATTACATAAAAGGTACAAAGTGCTTTCCAAGTCTTCCATTTTTAAAACAAGCAAAAGTAATTACAACTACAGATCAATGTCCAGTCTGGAAAGCCAATCCAAGGCCTCATCCATCACCTTATGGATGTCCTCTTGGCCACCACCATGAAATTGGTGCCTTGGGCAGTCGTATATAACATGAATAATCGTCTGAGCCATGGGAGAACAATCACAATAATGGTGGTCTAATAGCCTCCATTTATGTAACAGGTAGCCACATCTGCCCTGGTCAGTTCTGATCCTGTTGACTGATGACCAAATTTTCCTAGGAAGAGCAAAACCAGGCTGCAGAGCACAGGGCAGCTGAAGAGAGTTCGTCCATGGACCAGAGAGAGGCTTTCTAGATTTTAGGTGAAGACCAGGTGGATTTATGAGAGTCTGGTGCAGGGGCAGGAGTGGGTTGCTCATTGATTTATTAAATTCTTTAATCGAGGCTTGTCTTCTCCATATGTTTGGTGGAGCAATGCTAGATAGGACAGGCAGCCAGAAGAGAGTGGTGCTTCTCACTGTCCCACTAACTGTGTACAAGGTAGAGCTTAGCTGGGTGTCTATAATGTTAGTGTGTGCACTTCTTTCCCAGACAGGAATACAATATTCTGCTGCAGAGAATGTGAGGATTAGTGCAGACGACCTTAGGACTTCTGCACCAATACCCCAAGTTGTTCCAGCAAGCCTTGAAATGATATTGTTTCTCATTCTCTAACCAACCTAAAGATACATACCTAAAGATACTCAAACCTAAAGTTTGAGTATCAACCACTGTTAGGGAACCAAGATGGTGAAAGCAAAAAATATGCTACTGGAACAAAACATTACCTGGTAGACTGGAAAAACATAACAAGCAGAGGAACATGGAATATAAGAATTCTTCACCAGGAAGGAGCACTGGAAATACTACTGCATGAATTAGACAACTACTGATGGGAAGTGATTGGACTCTGAGAAACCAGATGGACTGGAAAAGGAGAATTCCACCATGGACAGTACAAAATCTTAACTTCAGGCAGGGAGGACAACAAACACCAAGAAGGAGTAGCACTTATATTAAAACCAAAGGCTCAAAACTCTCTATTGTCTTACAATCCTATCTCACCTAGGATAATTAAAGCAAGATTTAAAGCATCAATTGGATCACTGACTATTATTCAATATGCTCACCAACTTCGACATCGTCAGAAGAAGACATTGAGGAGTTCTATATAGATTTGCAAAAAGCAGTACAGCAGATATCAAATCAAGATCTTCTAATTGTAATGGGGGACTTAAATGCAAAAGTAGGCAAAGACTGGGATACCTAGCCAAGATAATTGGAAAGTTCGGGTTTGGAGAAAGCAATGAACGTGGCAAAAGACTGCTAAACTTCTACTCAAATAATAGACTAACAATAACCAACACTCTCTTTAAACAACCAAAACCCCAAAGAAAATGGACACGGATATCACCAAACAGACAAACTAAGAATATGATAGACTATACTATGTAAATCAAAAATGGAAATCAAGTATCCTAAATTGCAAATCCTTTTCTGCAGATTGTGGATCAGACCATAAGCTAGTATTAGCAAACCTAAGAATAACGTTAAAATCTGAAAGCACTTTTAGAGTCAAAAGGAGACTGAATGTAAAAAACTACAAGACAACAATATTCTAAGAAAATATCAACTAGAACTAGATATAAACCTGAAGGTACACCAGAAATGGTTTTGAAGTGGATTTATAACAACAACAACCTTGAAGAACTCTTTGCAAATTCACTGATTGCATTGAGAATACTATTGATTTTGCCTGTTTCAGTTGCTAAGGGAGAGAGAGAGAACATTTTCTAAATTACAATTAATAAAGAACTACCTGCGATGAAGCATGAGTCAAGAAAAACTAAATGGTTTGGCACTAATTTCAATAGAAAATAATATTGCTCAGTCTATCAACATTGATGTACTGCGACAGGATTCCGCTAAAATGAAAGCGAGACAAGTCCCTTTTAGCAAAATTAATGTAAAGAATATTTGAATAAATCTCTTAACTTTATATTACTATTTTATATTATTTTGAAAATTTATATAACTTGAAAAAATTTGTATAAGCAGGACTAATCCATAGGTAACATTATACTGTAAAGCGGTTTTCATTTGTTTTTCATTTCCTGTTCATTTTATTCACACTTTATTAAAAAAAAAAATTTCTTGGAAAGGCACCAAACATTAATCAAACACACAAAAAAAATACTATGCGCCGGTCCTCACTCCTATATACAAAAAATGAGATAAAACAGAATGCGATAATTACAATAATTACAGAGGCATTAGCCTTCTCAGTATTCCAAGTAAGGTTTTTATGAAAGTACTCCAAAAACAAATTAAGCATATATAGAACTAGTACTAGGAGAAGAAGAAGCAGGTTTCAGACCAGAACGAAGCACAATTGATCAACTATTCACCTTAAGACAGCTAATAGAAAAGACACCAGAGTGCAACCAAAGTAGCTACATAAATTTCATAGACTTTCGTCAGGCATTTGATTCAATCTGTAGAAGAGAACTATGGAAAACTATGGAAGAATTTGGAATTCCCAACAAAACAATAAGAATAATAAAGAATCTGTATGAGAAATCTGAAAGTGCAGTACGAATGGAGGACACCTTAACCAACTGGTTCCACACAGAGAGTGGAGTAAGACGGGGATACAATTTGTCACCAGACCTGTTCAATCTTACACTGGAAGAAGTAACCAGTAAGGCCTTAAACAATGAAGACTCCAGAATCAAAATATATGGAAAAAATGCAACAAATTTAAAATTCGCAGACGACATTGCATTACTTGCAAACAGAGAAGAAAATCTACAGCGAATTTCTGATAAAATAAAGGAGGAGTGTATAAAATTTGGATTAAACACAAATATAGACAAAATAAAAATTATGCAAATAGGAAAAAGAAGCACCAACCTGAAAATTGAAATTGATAGTAAGAATCTAGAGCAGGCAGAAAACTTCACCTACCTTGGAGGAGTTATTGAGTACAATGGTGAAATTACAAAAGATATAAACAGACGAATCAGTCAGGCATCGCAAACTTTTGGACAACTTAATAAAATATGGAAGTCAAGAGACATCAAACAAGTAACAAAAGTAAGAATCTATGAAACAATGGTCCTCCCAATACTCATCTATGGAAGTGAATGCTGGAATCTCAAAAAGGCTGAAGAGAAAAAATTATTAACTACTGAAATGGGTTGGCTAAGAAGACTACTTGGAGTATCTCTGCTGGACAGACTAAGAAACGAAGACATAAGGAAACGATTAAAACAAGAAATAACAATAATAGACAAAATCCAAGAAAGAAGACGGCAATGGTTTGGCCATGTGACCATAATGGGAAAACAGAAAGACTACGTCTAAAGCCCTGAATACAACGATGGAAGGTAAAAGACCAAAGGATGGCCCAGAATTTGATGAATAGACAAAATAAAAGAGGACCTGAAAACCAAATCACAACAAGCAACACCAAATTGGACAGAACTGTTCGGGCTCTCCCGGGACAGACAGAAGTGGAAAGAGTTCATTCAGCCTCACCATCATTTACATAGATGATGGAAGAGAGAAGAAGAAGATAGAAAGAATTAAAACTGCAGAAAGGTTCACAGGGATTACAAAATGTTTTGCTTGTCAACAATGTATACCCAGCCCGGCTGGAGTAGTAAAGGCCTTACTGTCTTTATACATATATATGTTAAAGATACCAAGAAATTTTATACTTGGTTTTAATCCTTTTCCCAAATAAGCAAAACAAAGTTTTGCACATGAAATATATTCACGCCTGAGCTACTTGTGTATAGAGGCTAATGACTTCATATCACTTGCCTTAATATGCATCCCATAATGCAAAATAAGATATGGATGATCATATGGACGATTTAAATTATGGCAATATACACTGGGATGACGAGATAGCAACTTGATATAGCAAAATGAGTTTATTGAGTTTCTGAGAAACAAGTAAGTACCTCAGGCAGTATATAACAAAGGGCACATGAGGATTGAGGGTCTTGGTTTTGATCATCTCATCAAAGGATGTTATTATTAATAAGGAATATAAATAACCCTCCAGTTGGTGAGAGTGACCATGAAGCGATTACTTGGGTGACTGCCAACAGTATGAGGACCTTTGGGAAGAAGAGTTATATGTAGAACTAAAAGGCTTGTGATTATGAGAAGCTCAGGAGACAGCTTGCAGGTGTAGCATAGAAGGAAGAGTTGACTGGAAAGAAGATCAATACAACCAGGGTGATAATCAAAGACCATCTAGTAGAAGAATGTATTTCAATGTATTTCAAGGGTCAGAAGATCAAATAAGGTGGGTGTGAAATGGATGAATGAAGAGATTAAACAATGCAACACAGAGGAAAAAAAGGCATTATGGAAGCAACATAAGAGGAGTGGTAATAATCAATTCCATGAGAATCCTTTCCTTTAGTGTTACACAGTGATCAGCATTCATTTCAGTAAAATTATGGAGACTACAACCATTTTAGGAATAATTACTTTAATTTCCTGACGTTTTGACTTTCATATTAAGGTCATCATCTGGACATCCTTTTTATGTGCACAGCCTTTGGTAATTTATCAACCAGTGTTTATTGAAAACCTACCTTTACTGAAAGATACATTCATCAAATGTCTGCTCATCACATCTCTCAAAAAATTGGTGTTATCAAGTCTAATTAATAGAGCACAATGTGTGCTCTTCTCCCTCAAGCTTACAACAAGAATTTCTCACTATCAAAACTTTAATAGAACTTAATGGTTGCAACCCTAATCAAATCCAGCAGATAACTGACTCCCATTTCCTAACACCTCAGGATTCTTCAACAGACTGCAGGGTTCCAATCCCTTATATATTTTTGGTATCTTTGAACCTATTTTTACAATTTTGAAGAAATGTCACCCTATTCCCACATATTTTCCTATCAACAAAATTTCTCATTTCTCATCTTTTGCCATCTACAAAAGACAAATTGTCACCTCTGACAGTCTGTCATTAGCTGGCATTTACTAGATACCTTTGAATGTAATCTGACATACTTTGCACAGACAGGCCATTCTGTGGAAAAAAGAATGAAGGAACATCAGTATTATATCGAATACATGAAATCTCAAAAGTCTGGTCTAGCACAACATAGCATTGACACTAATCATAATATACAGTGGGATAAAGCTTGTCTGCTCCACAGATGCAGGTTGAAATATGAATGCCTTTTTAAAGAAAGTTGTGAAGCTCTTTTGCATCGGCTGAATTTGAATCAAAATGACTGTCTCTCTTTAAAAAGTTTGGGAGATTCTCATTCTATGTAACCATCAAAAATAGTTTTAACAATATTATTTATTAATATATTAATTTCTAGCATGTGGCAACAGATTAACAAATTAATTGGTAAACTATTTGTTGTATGTACCTTGCATTCCCAATTTCTTTGATTTGCTTGTTCCTATGCACTGATGATGTACTGTTATTTTCAGTATGAAATATCTGTACTTTCATTTTGTTAAAGTTAATTACTGTGGTTAACATGTAATTTTGTTGTTTATAGTCATGCCACAGGTACCTTTAAATATCAAACTGCTATTGTGCCATCTCACTTAGATAGAGAGATTGAAGTGGTGGTTATGAATGAAGAAGAAAAGGAACTAGGTAAAGCTTCTTGTAGTAAAGAAGACATGCATTTTTGCAGGCCTGGTTAGCCGAGTGGTTAGCATATCAACACTCCAGCCAAAAGACTGTGGATTCGAATCCCACCGTGGTCATGGATGTTTGTGATTGTCTGTGCAAGTGGTGGTAGTGGTCGGCAGTAGATGGTGCGGTTGCGATCAGTTGGTGGATTAAGTGGTGGTGGAGGCAGAGTTGTATAGTAGGTGCCCTTCCTCGATGAGTCTTTGGAAGTGTCAAATAATAATAATAATAATAATTTTTTTTTTTTTTTACTATGCTTTAGTGGGATGTCATAATGCATAACTTCTTTACTACAGGATGTAGGCATTAGTCTCTTAAAAAACAGTTCACAGCCTCTTGTAATCATCAGTATTCCATTTCAGATATCTCATTTAAGAAATATCCTGGTGTTTATAAAATCTATCATTTCTGTAGCTAAGCTTAACATAGGTCAGACTTCAAAGTTACAAAATTCAGGAAAGGGATTGTGTACTGCAAAATTAATTTTTTCCATACATCAGGTCTTTATTACACTAACAGACCTGGTCACATACAAGCTATACAAACAAATATATTATGTATAAAATTTTTTTTACATGCATCAGTATATTTATAGTTTGCTATTAGCTTTGAAATATATCTTTAATCTGTATTTAATAACTCTATCTGAAATATATCTTTATACATTTTTCTGTGGTTTTCCTTAGATTTGACACTTGTGTATTAATGTGCATATTCACCCTGATGATACTGTTAGATAAAGCACAACAAAACTTGTCACTGTTCTTGTTTAAATACATATTCTTAATGAGAGTATTCCTGGTATATTGCTTTTAGATCTGGTTATATCATTAGAGGATGTGACTGTGAAAGGAGTGTCTAATCTTGCCATGGTTGGTGAGAGTGACCATGAAATAATCAACTATGGTATAGGCAGTCATGAGAATTTCTGTGAAGAAAGGATGTATGTGAAACTAAAGATAGGTACAAACAGTAGCGCACTCAGGGTTTAATCTTGGGGGAGAGGCAAGTTGAGTAGACATTTGAGAATACACACTACGCATCGCATATGATCTATGACAGAGCATCTGCAATGATCACTAATTCATAAATAGTATAGAAAAAGAAGACACAACACAACATAAATTTTAAAAAAATGAATTTTATTAATCAGGAAAAGATTTTCGAAAAATTTTCTAGTTTTTTTTCCCTTTTTCTTTGGATTCCTTGTCCCCCCCCCCCTTCTGGGTGCGCCACTGGGTACAAAACACACGAAAAGACTATAAAAAAAAATTACTCATGGCAGATGTTATTAGAACTTCAAAACTAGTACATGTAAACAAAATGACCAGAAAAAAGCTATTTTATTATTATTATTATTGAGAACACTTTAGCCAAGGATATCAAGAGTAATCCCAAAGAGTTCTTCTGCTACATGGCAAGTAAAAGGAAGAATAACTTTGGAAGGATAACCTTAGCTGATGATGAAGGTGCTGATGATATTGAGGTGACCAATTCAGATGTAATAGTAGAGTTACTGAGTGATCACTTTTCAAAAGTCTATCACCCAAGTGAGGATTATCTCTCTACCTGTAGCAAAAACTAATGTGAGAAATGAAGTTAATAAATCAGAGGTACTTAGTATATTGCAGAATTTAAATGCAAACTGCTGTAGGTTTAGATGGAATATCAGCTTGGTTATTGCGTGAATGTGCAAAGGAATTGTCAATGCCTCTTACTTGGTTATTTAACTTAAGTTTGAACTCTGGTGTGGTACCTAGGGAGTAGAAGGAAGGAAGAGTCTTAGAGACTGCGGTAGTTAATTACAGACCAATCATCATCTCAGGAGTGGTAGTAAAAGTATTGGAAAAGTTGGTTAAAGACAGAAATCAAGAATGGGTGGATCAGAATATGATAGAATATGATAGAATGACATCTGAGTTGGACAAGGGAAATGGCTACATAGTGATACTTCTGGATTTTGCTAAGGCTTTTGACAGGATACCCCATGGAATACTGTTGTGCAAATTAGAGCAGATGGGGACGGATACCAAATGGTGATATGGATAAGAGAATGGCTCATGGAGAGATACCAGAAAGTAGCATATGGAGGAGCAGAGTACAGGATGAGGCAGGTGACCAGTGGTGTGCCTCAGGGCCCTGTGCTTGGGCTGTTATTGTTTAATTTGTACATAAATGATACAGGAAATGGCTTGAAGGGAGATATTCAGTTGTTTTCTGATGATGCAAAGTTGGGAGCATAATAAAAAATCAAGCTGATGTTGAAAGTTTGCAGGATGATTTAAATAAGCTGGCAAAATGGGCAAATGGTAATGGATGTCAGTTCAATGTGGAAAAGTATAAAGTTATGCATTTTGGGATTAATGGAACGGTACTCCAAGAGATTGATGAGGCTAGGGAGATAAAGTTCAGAGGACACATTGCTAAGGTGTCTAAGATTGCACATAAGATTACTTGGTTATTGAAGAACACACTAACAGTTATTATTCCTCTTAATAAGGCATATACTTCCACATATGGATTACTATGCTCAAGTTTGGTCACCTGGATCCCTTGGAGATTAGGAGGTTGTGGAGAGGATTCACAGCAGAGTGACGAAGTTGGTAAGTGATGTAAATATGCTCCCTACATTGATACTTTGAGAGATTGTGGATTGCAGAGGTTGGTTGATAGGCAGAGAAGAGGGGATGTGATAGAAACAGTTAAATTACTAAAAGGTTTTTATAAGATTGATGCAGGGGAAATATTTCAGCTGTGTGATAATGATGGAAGAACAGGAGGTCATCCTTGGGAATTAAGGAAAAGTGCAGTTAACAAGGGTGTGAGAAGTAGATTTTTTGCTTGGATGGTGGTGAATGAGTGGAATGCATCGCCTGACTCAGTTGTGAGTTCTTCGTTTGTAAATGAATTCAAGAAAAGGTATGAAAGATGTTGTTTTAATAGTTTGGGTTTCTTGCAATGAGTCTACTGACTCCATGGAGATACCCGTAATAATAATAATAATAATAACGATCACTCCTTAGTACTTCAAAATGCATTCTAAATGCAGTACACATAAAAATTAAGAATGCACCTGACTGATTTAATTCCTTTCCTGATACAGTTGAAAAGATGATTTTCAAAGGAATATAAAAATGTGTACAGATGGAGAGGGTATAAACTGAGTAGTAAATCGTGCAGTGTATACTTGTATAACTCTTTCCTATCTTGTCTTTTTGTTGTAAAGTTTGTAAAAAAAATGGAGAGATATCAGAGAGTGGTTTACTCGGGAGTAGAGTCCACAAGACGGCCTGTGACTAGTGGTGTGCCACAAGGATCTGTTCTTGGACCACTGCTGTTTAATTTGTTCATAAATGATATAGTTAATGATCTGAGAGGAACAGTTCATTTGTTTGCGGATGATGCAAAGTTGGGTAGGGCAATAGTGAATGCAGATGACGTCAAAATTTTGCAGGATGATTTGGATAGATTGGAGGTCTGGGCTAAGGAGAATGGATGTCAGTATAATGTGGCAAAATGTAAGGTTATGCATTTTGGGGTGAAAAGATTGGCGGCAGTTTACTGCATTGGTGGAACCGTGCTCCAGGAAATTGATGAGGCACGAGATTTAGGAGTGTTGGTAGATAAGGAATTGAAATTTAGGGGACACATTGCAAAAGTGACCAAAACAGCTCATCAAATCACTTGGTTGCTGAAGAATACGTTGACAAGCAGGTTATTGTTCCTCTGTATCGAGCCTTGATAAGACCCCATCTAGACTACTGTGCTCAGATTTGGTCACCTAGGTTTCTTCTTGATGGGGAGGAGGTGGAGAGGATCCAGAGGCGAGTGACCAAGATGATAGCAGGTCTGTGGAATGAACCGTATGAGAACAGGTTGAGGATTTGTGGGTTGCAAAAATTGGTTGATAGGCGGAGGAGGGGAGATATGATTGAGACATTCAAATTACTGAAGGGTTTCTATAAAATTAATTCAGAAGATATTTTTGAGAACAGAGCTGGTTGTGGGAGGACTAGGGGACATCCATGGAAACTGGGCAAAAGTGTGGTTAGTAAAGGTGTTAGAGCTGGGTTCTTTACTTTTAGAGTAGTGAATGAGTGGAATGCGCTCCCTGAGTCTGTGGTGGATGCTGTGACAGTGAATGAGTTTAAGGCGAGGTATGATAGATACTGTATGAATGTCAAATAGTTGTGATGAATATGATTTGGGGCCTCCCTCGATGAGTCCAATGGCTCCCTGGAGTTGCCCGTAATAATAGTAATAGTAATAGTAATAATTCTAGCAATTGTATCTTGCAATTGAATGAAAAAAAAATGGCCCCTGAATATACATTTATATGGTATCGATGGCAGAACTAGATAACATTTTTGTTTTCCTTCCTGAAAAAATAAAACTTCTGCTGTTTTTCCTTTGTGTTCCAGTTGATTTACAGTTAAAAATGGCAAACCTGAAACCTTTATAATCCATGATAACAAAAATCTGTCCACAGATTTTGCTACCTTCATTTCTTGGGAATCGGGAGGCAGTGGAGAGGATTCAGAGAAAAGTGACCAAGCTGGTTATAGGTCTGTGGAATGTTCCCTATGAGGATAGATTGAGAGTGTGTGGGTTGCAGAGTTCTGCTGACAAGTGGAGGATAGGGGATATGATAGAAACTTATAAGTTACTAAAGGGATTCTCTAAGATTGACCCAAGAAATTTTTCAATACATGGGGAGTAGGAGAAAAGATTGACCCAAGAAATTTTTCAATACATGGAGAGTAGGAGAAAACAAGGGGGTCACACTTGGAAGTTACCTAAGAGTGTGGTTAGTGAGTGTGTGCAGACTAGGTTCTTTACTTTGGAGAGTGGTGAATGAGTGAAAGTACCCCAACAGTGAATAGGTTTAAGAAGATGTATGATAGGTAATGTGTTAATGGATAAAGTGGGTCTCCCTTGATGGGTCTTTTGACCCCATGTAGTACCCATATAAATAATAATTTTAATTTTTCTTTTTTCTTCTTCTTCCTTTTTCCTCTTTTACCTTGTGGTGTTGAGGGTTTTCTATTCATTTAACTGCAACCATACTCAAGGATAAGGTAGTTAGCTCTATGCCTCCCGGTGTATCCTATGTCTGTAAAAGAGTTGAGCTGGTTTGCCTGCTTGTGGGATGAAAACCCCCAGATAAACTGGGGAGAAAAACCCTGCATTCCATGCCCAAAACCAGCTAACTTGGCTTAATAATAATATTTATTTTTCTGCCACCAATCTTAATTTCAGCTGGATCTTTGTCTAACTTAGCCATTCTCATGATATGTTCACTGTAAATATTAGAAAGATAGGATTACAGTATATAACCCTGCTGCATCCCTTTTTCCACTTGAACACTGCATTTCTCCAAAGACTGTTTTTACTGAAGCTTCTTGGTTGTCATACAGCTCTCTTATCAAGAGGATTAGATATTCAGGTATTCTCATTGATCTCATTACAATCCGCAGTCTGTTGTGATCCACACAATCAAAAGCTTTCTTATAATCAATAAAACAGATGAATACTTCCTTCTGAAATTCTCTTGTTCTTTCCATAATCCATCTCATGTTTGCTATTTGGTCTTGAGTTCCTGTACCTCTCCTAAAACCTGCCTGTTCTTGTGGCATTTCTCTATTCACATATGGCTAAAGCCTTTGTTGGATCACTTTCAGCATAATTTTATGTGCATAGAAGCCATGGTTCTATAATTCTTACAATCTCTGGGATTTGATTTTTTTTGGAATTGGGATAAATGCTGATGTTTTCCAAACTCTAGGCCAGAACATTTTCTTCCGAATCTGTTAACAAATTTTAGTCAACATATTATTTCATCCCCATCTGCTCTCAATAATTCTACTGACACTCCATCAGATCCAGGAGGTTTTCCTTTTGGCAGCTGTTCTATTCTTGATATCACTTCACTTTTCATTATCATGGGTTCCTCAACAAATTCTCCTTCAATATTATTATCTTTCTTGTACAAATCTACATACTCTTTCCATCTTTTTTTTCACTGCTTCATCTTCCATCAGACATTTTCTTGAATTACTTTTTACAGCTCTTAATCTGGGATAAACTTCCATGGGGTCTTAGGGTAGTAGTAGTAGTAATAATAATAATAATAATAATCAGAACTTAAAAATAATAGGAGTATAGGAAACTATAGTCCTGTAAGTTCTGTTTATAGAACTAGTTGTTGAAAGATTTTTTTCACTTGGTTATAAATTAAATTAAAGATGCCAAAAAATTATATTCATCATTTACCCTTTATCCAAGTGTAAGCAAACAAAATTTGTGCATTAAGTATCTTCATGACTAAGCTATTTGTATATACAGGTATCCGATAATACAAATGACACATATTTTTCAGTGCGTATAATTCTAAGCATTATAGGAAGGGCCACGACCAAGATGGTTTTAAACTTTATTGAGGTACTGTTAAAGTGTGAGGGTACCTCTGTCCATAAACTCTGAGTGATGTACACGTAAATATCAAAGAGTAGCCCAAAGGATCACTCTGAAACTCATCAAACTCTCAGTGGTTTCTCTACTCAGTAACAGGCAAAAACCTGGCACCAAGCAGAGCTGCTCCTTCCCAGAAATACCAAGATTGAAGTAATGTACTCATATATTTCCCATAAAGAAGTAGTCAAATGGTGTTACACCTAATTACTAATAAAATTTGGATTAAAGATAGACGTTGAAAGTTTATTCACTTGGTTATACTATAAATTAAAAATACTAAGAAATTATATTCTTGGTTGTTTCATCTTTTATAAAAGTGTAAGCAAACAAAGTTTGATCATGAGGTGTCTTCATGACCATCTTCATGGGAAGTGATCCTTCCCATAATTCTTAGCATTATAAACATACAAAAGGATGTGTGCTTTGCATAATGGGATACTAAGGCAATTAATGCCAAGCCTGTATATATATATAAGTAGCGTAGTCATGATGATACTTCATGCACAAACTTTGTTTGGATAAAAGATGAACCAAGAATATAATTTCTTGGCATCTTTAATTTAATTTAGTTTATAGAACCAGTAGCCACTGATGTGGTCTCACTGATATAGAATATATTTAACTATTTAATTATTAATTTTTTTTTTCCTCACTGAGGAATGTTCTAGGGTTAATGGCTGACCAAAGCAATTATGCTGTAGTTCATTGTAGTATATTGCAGTATGGATGTTGCTATAGACCTGGTAATGTGGAAGGGAATGATGAGGAAATGTATAAGCAAATTAGCTAAGCAAATGGGAAGAGGATGACCATTATGGGTGATATGAATTATGGCAATATAGAATGAGATGATGAGATTGCAACAAGAAGTAAAAACAACGAGTTTCTTGTGTTACTGAGGGAAAACTATATCAGGCAGTATGTAACAGAGAACACACAAGGATTGAAGGTACTGGATTTGATCATCTTATCAGAGGATGTTGTCATAAATGAGGTACTAAATCATTAGGTGGTTGCCAACCATGTGAAGACTTTCATGAGGAAAGGGTATATGTGGAACTACAAGGCTGGTGGTTTTGAGAAGCTCATGAGACGGCTTGCAGCTATGACATGGAATGAGGAGTGGAAAGGAGATCAATGCTGCTTGGGTGATATTCAAGAATTATCTAGTAGAAGCAATGTCTAAATGTATTCCAAAGGTCAGAAGGTTAAACAAAGAGGGTGTAAAATAGATGAATGAAGAGATATCAACCATGCAATACAAAGAAAAAAGGCATTATGCAGGCAACATAAGAGGAGTGGTAATAAACAATTCCATTAGGAATACAAAAAACAGGTAAGGAGGGTTACTTGATTCGTAAGGTAGCAAAAACTGGCCATTCTTTTGACCAGGCTGTTTAATATGAATCTCAGAACAGGGAAGATTCTGAAGGAATGGAAGGAATGTCTGGTAATTCCACTGTACAAGGGTGGTGCAAAGACTGATGTATCCAACTATTGACCAATTAGTATCTCAGGAGTGTTTGTGAAGATTTTGGAAAAATTGGTTAGGGCTTGCATTCAGAAATGGGTTGACAATGAATCTCTACTTTGCAATGAACAACATGGGTTTATTAAGGGAATGTCCTGTTTTAGCAACTTGCTCGCATTCTATAACAATGTTACCATTGAACTAGACAAGGGGAATGGATATACCATGATACTTTTGGATTTTGCTAAGGCTTTTGACAGAACACACATAGCATGGCAGACTGCTGCATAAATTGGAGAAAATGGATTTGGGTTATAGAATATTAGCATGAATAAGAGGATAGCTGACTGACATATACCACTTTTTGATATCTGATGATATACAGGCATGTAAGTCTGTAAGATTTAAGGTAACTAGTGGTGTACCACAAGGATCAGTGCTAGGTCCACTGTTATTCAATCTGTACATTAATGATATTGGGAAGGATTTGACAAGTGACATACATCTATTTGCTGATAAAGCAAAGATAGATATGGTAATCAGGAATGCTATTGATATGCAATACTTTGAATGATGTTGAAAGTTTATTTTTCACTTGGTTAGAGTATAATAAATTTAGTCCAAGTGTGAGCAAACAAAGTTTGAGCCTGAAAGTATCTTCAGGACTGGGGTAAGGTGATACAACACCAGGACAACTCGTTGCAAAGGTGGAGCAAGATACCAACACTCCTGTCTCAGTATCTCCTATAATGCAAAACACATCTCCTTGTGGATATGTCTAATGTTAAGCATTAAGGGAAGGGCCACTACCCAGACTAGTTTCGACCTTTATTGAGGTAGAATGGGAGTTCATGCCTTTCATCACTGGCCTCTTTAGATTTAAAAAAAAGTTGTGCTGAGAGTCAGCTTGATAGTGAGAGAGGAGAGGAAAGATAGAGTGGATAGTAGTAGATAGTTAAAGGAGGCCTCAGTCGATCTACTTGGCCTGACTTAAATGCCAACACCAAGCAGATCTCCGACATTATCTCCCTCCATCCGTTCTCCGGCCAGCCACCTCTTCAGATGTCTGGCCGATGAAAGAAGTGAAAAAAAAAAACAAATGCAGGAAGACACACATAAATTGAAAATCAAAAGAACTAGGACACACATAAACAGAAACAACAAAAGTCGGTGAATTAACAGAAAAGTACTGCAAGAACAGGGGAAGAGCCTGGCCCGAGTGATGCAGCCCGCAAGGAGCTGCACCGCCTCGCTGTAAGCCTTCGCCGCTCGGGTTCTCAGGTCTGCCCCCTCCTATGTGGATTAAGCGTGAACATACAGAAACAGAACCAAGAAACTTAGAAGGGGCTTTTTTTTTTTTTTTTTTTTAAGTCATATTTGCCCTGCTATCTCTTACCGCTTCCTCATAGTCTTTTACCACGTTTTCCATCACTGTGAGTACGTGTAGTGACTCTTCATCATTAAGTTGCCATATTTTCTTCAAGCATTCATTCCATCCCGCTCGGTCGTAAGTGACTTTCCCAAACTTGAGCCATATTCTAAGACTCTCTAGCTCACCTTCACATTGCAAAGCCACGTCTCCCTCTTCCTGTACAGCTGTGTGGACTTTTTTTTTTATCTCGGGTTTATTCCTAAGATAGAATAGGATTCGTTTTGTTACATTCGAATATTCATATAGGGGTTCTTTTCTTTTTACCGGTTTTGTAATGGGGTGAGAAGAACCGGTGTTTGTATCTACTGGTAAAGTTCTTTTTTCAAATTCCTTCATTATCCCTGGGTATCTCTTTTCCAGATCTACTCGTGTCAGCGACTTCAATGTGTCGCATAGGTGTTGTTTTTCTTCCTCTGTTAAGTCCAGGTGACCGTCCAGTTGCTGGGGCTCGACCTTGGTTATATCCTTTACATAGAGTTCTCCCCATATGAGTCTATTGCTCCTTTTAAAGAACAAGAAAGTTGGCTCTCCTTTTGTGGTCATTATCTGAAATAGTTTTTCTGCCGTTTTAGGAGATCCTTTAAAGTTCTTCAGAATGACAGAGCCGTTTGGAGTATTGCTTTTAACAAAGTTTGTTCCTTCCTTAGTTTCTGGATTGTTTCCTTGCTCTCTGTCTTCTTCTTCTGATGAGGTTTCTTCCTCATTTTCTGAGTTGTTTCGCGATATTATCTCATTTCCTTCCTCATCCTCATCTGAACTTGAGGCTTCTATTTGGCTTTCAGTGTCCTGTTTATTTCGTTTCATTTCTCCTTCTTCTTCCGGCGTGATGGGTCGTTTAGTTGTACTGGTGTTGATTTCCATTTCCTCTGTTTCTGTGCTATCATTGTTGCCTTCCGATTTCTTAGTGTTCTGTTTCTTTTTCTTCCTAATTCTCCCTTCTGCGTTCCTCCCAGTTATTGCCCGATTTCCTAATGTAGTCGTTGCGGTAGCTGGCGGTTGGAGGGCTGGAAACTCTTCTGGTTCAGTTGTTTGTGGTTTGTTTACTGTTTGGCCGGTAGCTCGAGAGTCCTGTGTTGTGAGCTTAGGAATGGCTACTGCCGCAGGTGTTATGGCGCCTCCTGCTCTTTCTGCAAGGGTCCTATTAGGACAAATGTCTATTTTATGGGATGTGTTCCCACATTTACGGCATGGTGACTCACATTGATTCAATGTGTGTTCTGTCGATAAGCAGTTGCGGCATGTGTTGTTTTTCGGGCAGTGAGCGCTAAGGTGACCCAAAGCAGTGCACCGAAAACATTGTTTTCTTACACCTGGATAATTGACTATTACTCTTGCTGAGCCTAAAAAAATCAAGTTGGGAACCTCGGTTTTCATCTCGATTGAAATGCTCACTTCCCCTGATTTCCACTCTGGGATATCCGCGTCTTGTCCGATTGTTACGTTTCGGACAGTCCCCCATTTGGAGAAAATGGTTTTAATGATTTCCTCCCCTTTCTCTAGATATTCGAGTGGAAACCTGTCAATTTTTACGGATTTTAAAATACTCCCGACTAGGAAGGTTAGGTATTTTTTCCCTTCACATTCTACGCCTTTAAGGAGCGTTTCTCTTGTTTCTATGTTGTTTGTTACTATTTGGAATCTACCCCCCCCGTAAGGGGTAAGCCCATAAATACTTTCTGCTTTGACTACTTTGAGAAGAGCTCTCACAAACGTCGCTTTGTCGATGTTTGGGTCAATTTTGATCCCGAGAGTACGAACTCTTGGCAAGAATTTCGACATTGTTTAAAAGCAAATACCTTACCAACGGAATAGCAAATTTCAGTCCCCGAAAGGAAATACCCTAAAACGGACCTGCACCGATTGGAACGAGGCCGCAAAAAATAAAAACCAACACCTTAGTAGTGGTGTTAAAGTGTTGGTAGCTTGCTCCACCTTTGCAATGAGTTGCCCTGGGGTTGTTGTATCACCTTACCCCAGTCCTGAAGATACTTTCAGGCGCGAACTTTGTTTGCTCACACTTGGATAAAGGATTAAACTAAATTTATTATAATACTTTGAATGATTTGAATAGGCTGGGAATTTGTGTGGATGGGAAAATGGGTGTCAGTTCAATGTCAGTAAATATCAAGTCATTCATTTTGGCATGATTAGATATCCAATGTCGTATTATATTGGTAGGATTAGGCTAGAAGAAACTGATGAGGCTAGGAATCTTGGGAGTGTTAATAGATAGTAAGTTGAAGTTCAGGGGCCATGTGGCAAAGACTGCAAATACAACTCAAAAGATAATTGCAATGCTGAAAGAAATATTTACATGTAAAGATAAGGATGTTATTTTGCCTCTTTACAAGGCCTTGATAAGACCTCACTTGGACTATTTTGCATAGGCCTGGTCTCATGGTTTCCGTTATGATTCTGATATATTGAAGAGAGTACAAAGGAGAGTGTTAAAAATTATATCAGGATTGTGAAAGCTGATTATGTAGACAGATCGAGAATTTGTAGACTGTAGACACTAGCAAACAGGAGAAAGAGTGGAGATATGATTGAGACTTACAAACTTCTGAAAGGATCATACAGGATTTCAATTGATGGAATTTTTCGATTTATGGAGGGTGGGGAAAGGACGAGAGGGCATCCTTGGAAGCTGAGAATGAAGGCCACTAACAAGGAGATGAGGGCTAGATTTTTCTCTCGGAGGGTAGTGAGTGATTGGAATGGATTGCCATTGGATGTTGTGAGTGCAAGCAGTGTGAGTGAATTCAAGAATAAGCATGATAGTGTGTGTGGTATGTGGCCTTCCTTGACAAGTCTCTGACTCCCTGGAGGTCTCTCTTAATAATAATAATAAATGTGAAATATGAGAAGCAGTTAGCTAAGGAAGTCAAAAAGAATCCTAAGGAGTTCTTTCAATAGCCAGCAAAAAAAAAAAAAAAAAAAAAAAGAATGATTATAGTAGGATAGCAATGACTAAAGAAAATGATATAAGGGCAACTGCTTCAGAGGATATACTTGAGATATTTAATGATCAGTTCATAAAGGTCTTTCATGCTTGTGAATGTGATGTTATTGAAAGTTTTAAGAGCATAATAATGCTGTGGGGAAGCAATATCCCAGAATAGAAAGGTCACTAACAGTGTGCCTCAGGGATCTTTTTTAGGACCATTGCTGCTTAACCTGTATGATAAGGGGAAGATTTGAATGGGGATATAATATACAGCTGTTTGCAGATGATGCAAAGTTGGGATGAACTATGAGGAGTAAAGCAGATATTTCCTTACAAGAAGACTTGAATAGACTAAGTGAATGGACACAGGAGTGGGGATGACACTTCAATATTGCAAAATTGAAGGTTTTAAAATTTGGAAAACAAAGATGGAAAGTAAAATTCACTCTTTTTGGGGGATATATTGTTGGAGGTTGAGGAAATAAGAGATCTTGGGGTGATGGGGATAAGGATCTAAAATTTAGAGCACATACTGCCAAAATTGTGAGGAGAATACAATGAATTGTGGTAATGATGTGGAGGACTTTGACTTGTAGAAGTAAGGAGATTCCGATTCCACATATGGACTACTGTGTACAGATTTCATCACCTGGTTTTTAAAAGGATGAAGAAATGGAGAAGGTCCAGAGGCAATTGACCAAAATAGTCTGATCTCTGGAATGTTGAATATGAAGAAAGGTTGAGACAATGCAATTTGCAGAATCAAGTGGATAGGAGGAAGAGAGGTAATATGATAGAGATATACAAGTTAGTAAGGAATTGTTATAGGATTAAAGTTGAAAAGGAGGTTTTTCATAAAACGGTGGGAGATCTGGGTAGAATAAGAGGTCATCCCTGGAAGCTGTATAAGTAGTATGTGAGCAGGGAATGAGAAGCAGGTTTATTGCATCGAGAATTGTGAATAATTAGAATGAATTGCCTGAGAGCATGGTGTCTTCAGAGACACCATGCCCTCAGGGTGTCTTCAGAGAGTTTGAATGTGTTTAAGGGACAGTATGATGAGCTGTGTGTATAACAAAAGGGACCTTCTAATGAGTCTGTGACTTCATGGGATGTTAGGATAATAATGATAGTCCAATGTAACTAGTGTACCATTTTGTGTATGTGTCTGCATGTATATGTATATATATATATATATATATATATATAATTCCTGATGATGACTTTGAGGATAATAATGATAGTCCAATGTAACTAGTGTACCATTTTGTGCACGTGTCTGCATGTATATGTATATATATATATATAATTCCTGATGATGACTTTGATATAGAGGTTAAAATGGCAAGTATTGTTCTATTTAACCACCGTACTGGAAGTGCGTGTGCGTGCGTGCACACGCATTCCTGATGATGTTCGTGATATAAAGGTTGAAATTTCAAGCGTTATGCTAATTAGCCACTGCACTGGCCTGGACATATATACATCCATAATTACATAGATGCAAAGTGTCCATTGAAGTCAATATAACATTTGGATGTTAGAGAAAAATGATATGGATATAAAGCATGTATTTTTTGATTATTTGATCCATATGGCTTGCTCAGTGATTAAGTAAGGGTTTTAGTGAATGCTGATCACCATGAAACCATAGAAGAAAGAAATGTGTAAGAAAGTTTTAGAAAGGAGCAAAGCTGAACTGTTTTCAAAGATGAACAATAGCCTCAAATATACAAATATTATTGGAAAAAAAATGAAAAAGGTTGAAGACAAGAATCAAATCTTAGAGACTCACTGGCAAACTTAAAAAAGCATGGACTGATTCAGCCAGGGAGGCATATGATTTATTTGCAAAGGAAGAAAAATTATTATGACTATTCACATCTGATCTCCATGGAGTCAGAGACTCTTAGTGGGAATGCTGAGAATATGGATAAATGTCATCATCATCATAATGCTAATTATGGATATAGACCATACTGATTTGTTCCAGTCACATTGTCCATCTAATATCCTCTTTTGAAGTCTACTCGGCCTTCTCTTTCCAATTGGTTCAGATTTCATTAATTGTTTAAGATATCAGGTGTTTCCCACTCGGTTTACATATTCTATCTGATTTTCTTTTTAACTTTTAGTTTTTCTTCTAATGATTTTGTTTTAAGTTCTTTTAAAATATTTTCATTCCTTTTTTTGACTAATAATGTGCATTTTGCAGTTTTCTTCAATAATCTTATTTCACTTGTTTTTATTTTTTGTTTATTGCCCAAATTTTGCTACCATATAATAATGTAGGTAATGCTAAATTATTGTATATTTTCAAATGCGTTTCTTTTTGTACAATACGTTCATTGAGTATTAAGAGGTTCAAGAGTTTTGGATTTGGTCATAGCATCAGAAGAGTTGATAATAACTGAGATGACATCTCTCCTACCAGATGGAGAGAGTAACCATGTGGTTTTGACTTGGAGGATGAATAGCCATGCAGGAGTATCAAAGAGATGAGAACGTATGTGGAATTATAAGGTAGGTGATTATAATAGTCTTAGACGTCAACTTCGGGAAGTTTCATGGAGGGAGAAATTGGAGGGACAGGATATCATTAGTGCTTGGAAAATTGTGAAGGAATATTTGTTAGCAGCAATAGTAAGCTGTATTCCACGAGTGAAGAAGAGGAACAATTTGGAGTCAAGTGGATGACAAACAACATTAAAACAGGAGTTGCATGCGAAAAAGAGGCTATGGAAGAGATATAAGGAGACAGGTGAAGAGCAGATGCATGAAGAATATAAGACACATGCCAGGAGAGTGACTAGTGTGGTAAGGAAGGCAAAACTGGACTATGAGAAGAGATTGGCCCAAAGATCCAAAGAATATCCTAGGGAATTTTTTAGCTATGTGGCCAGTAAGGAGGAAAAATGACTGTGGAAGATTGACATTGTGGGATAAAAACAGAAATAGAATGACTGATGCAGAAGACATAGTGGAATTGTTCAATGAACACTTTATTGGAGTATTTCATCCTGGTGGAGTAAATTTTAATACTAGAGGGATAGGGCAGGTTCAAGGTTTAGAAGTGCAGGAGGAGAGTGTGTTCCAGATGCTGAGTACTCTGGATGTCAGTAAAGCTGTGGGACTGGATGGTATTTCACCAGGAGTTTTGAGAGAATGTGCTAAAGAACTGACAGCTCCTTTGACCTGGCTTTTCAATGAAAGTCTTGCTATGGCAAAGGTGCCCAGGGAATGGAAGGAAGGTAAGATAGTGCCATTGCATAAGGGCAGTATCAGACTGGAAGTGTCTAATTATAGGCCAGTTTGTGTGTCATCAGTAGTTGTTAAGATCTTAGAGAAATTAGTGAGGGACCATATACAGCATTGGGCAGATGAGGGTAATGTTATCTGTAAGAGTCAACATGGATTTGTGAAGTGGCATGCTTGTTTTAGCAATATGCTAGCAATTTATAATAAAGACCAGTAGATGAGGGAAAGCATATACTGCCATTTTCTTGGATTTAGCAGAGGCATTTGACAGGGTGCCACATGATAAGCTGATATTTAAGTTGCAGCACATGGGTCTGGATGTCAGGCTGGTCAACTGGATTCAGGATTGGCTGTCTGATAAGTATCAGAGAGTTGTGTATGGTGGGGCAGTTTCAAGGAGGCAGAGGGTTACTGCATTCCCACAGGACTCAGTACTGGGACCAGTGGCGCCCGGGGCAGTCCCCGAGTTTGCTGCCTCTCTCAATACACACCAAAAATACTACAAAAAGACCAAATGACATATAGGGAAATAAATTAAAACAGTATAGTTATTTTTGAAGTAAAATTTTAATTTCAGTATTCTAAAATGTTATTTTTCTTGCTTGTCTGTTAGCAAAATCGTCGGTGACATTGACGAAGTCTATTTCATAGTAATGTAGGTAATTCTTAATCAATTTTATTTAGAAAAACTCCTCTGACAACTAGCAACACTTACAGCAATTGTGAGGAAAATTTGCAGTGGTATCACAATATTTGGAACTGAGTTCTCGAGACTGTATTTTAGAATTAACTGCAAAAGCTCAAAAAGTTTCAAAGTGCCACCAGGGGTGGACCGCCCCTTCTGCACCCCCCTAGCTACGCCACTGACTGGGATCTATATTGTTTAACCTTTATATCAATGACATCGTCAGTGGATTGCAAGGGGTTAGTCAGCTGTTTGCGGATGATGTGAAGCTGGGAAAGGTTATTAGTAATAGTGGGGATGTGGTAACCCTGGAAGAGGATATGAACAAGCTAGACAGATGGACAAATTAATGGGGGGTTTCTGTTTAATGAAGCAAAATGTAAGGTCTTTAGGTTTGGGGCACATCGATGGGACGCCGTGTCTATTGGAGGAGCTATACTGGAGGAAGTAGGGGAGACAAGAGATCTGGGGTTGATGATTGATAGAAACCTGAAATTTAGGAGACATATTGCAAAGGTGGTGAAGGTAACACAGAGGATTGCTGCAATAATGAGAAGGACACTGACCAACAGAGAGTTATCATTCCATTGTATAAGACTCTGATCAGACCACACTTAGACTATTGTTCACAGATTTTGTCCACAGGATTTGAAGGGGATAAATTAACTGTGGAAAGGGTACAAAGGTGGATAACAAAGATGGGTTCAGGACCATACAATGTTAGTTATGAGGATCGGCTGAGGGAATGTGGACTGCAGAGTTTAGTGAATAGAAGGAGGAGAGGTGATATGATTGAGACTTTTAAGCTGTTGAGAGATGGTTACAGGGTTGACACCAGGGAGTTCTTTTGCTTGGTTGAACAGCATGCAGGAGTGATGACAAGGCACCATCCCTGTAAGTTACGAAAGGAAACCGTGAGCAAGAGGATGAGGAGTGGTTTCTTTGTATGGAGGGTGGTTGGACCGTGGAATGCATTGCCTGATAGAGTGGTGAGAGCGAGAATGGTCGATGAGTTTAAGGAGTGGTATGATAGACTTTGTGTTTCCTAGGAAGGACCTCTCGTGATGAGTCTTTTGACTCCATGGAGGCCTGAATATTAATAATAATAGTTTATAAGGAGTATAATCTTTAAAAATGTTGATATTTTTAATTATATGTCTTTTTCTCCTTCATATGATATTTCACAATCAAGATAATTGAAAGTATTTATCTGTTCTATTATTTTATTATTAATGACTATTTTACTTGTAACTGGAATTTGTCCACAAAATGCCATTGTCTTAGTTTTATTTATAGATATTTCATTCCAAACTGTTCTACTATAATATATAAATTATATATTGCTCTTGGTAAATTCTTTTTTATCTGATATTATTACTCAATCATCTTCAAATAATAGCATATTTATTTTGTTATTCTGAGAAATTTCTATATCTGAAGGGGTTATTTAAGGTGTTCTCTATATTAATATTTCATTAATATAAATATGAAAGAAGTGTTGGAGACAGAGGGCATCCCTGTCATACTCCTTGGTTTTTAGATTGCTTTTCAGACATTTTTTCATTTATCTTTATTTCATTATCTTTGTATATATTCAATAATGTATGCAATTAAATATTAGATATTTATTCTTTGTAATATATGAAACCATACATATCTTTTACTTTATTAAATGCTTTTTCATAATCAATAAACAAAAGATGAGTTTCTAAAGTAAATTCTCTTCTTTTTTCTTTAAGTAGTTAAAAGAAAAAGCTGCCTTAATTGTAAAACATTCTTTTCTAAATCCATTTTGACATTCTAATAATATTTTTCCCCTGTATATTTTCAATGTTTCATTAAGTTATTATTATTATTGTTATTATTATTATTATTAACATTTGATCTCCATGGAGTCCGAGACTCGTTATGGGAGGTACTTACTATTGCACACAAAGCTCATCCAACATGCCTTAAACTGATTCAATGTCTCTATATTCACAACACACTCAGGCAATGCATTCCACTCACCAACCACTCTCCATGTAAAGAACCTGCTCTTCATTTCTCTGCTCACACCCTCCATATACATAGAGGTTATGATGCCATTGTATAAGGCCTTGATCAGGCCTCATATGGATTACTGTGTGCAGATCTGGTCACTGTGTTTTCATGATGATGATGAGGATAATATGTTGGAAAGGGTCCAGAGAAGATTTAAAAAGGTTGTTGATGGTCTTTGGAATGTGGAGTTCGAGGATAGATTGAGAGAATGTAAACTGCAAAGCCTCGTGAATAGGTGGAAGGGGGGGGGAATATGATTGAAACATATAAGCTAGTCAGTGATTGTTTCAGATTGACATGGAAGAGATTTTTCATAAAATGAGAGGAACAAGAGTCCATCGTTGGAAACTGTATAAAGAGAGTGTGAGCAGAGGAGTGAGGAATAGGTTCTTTGCATGGAGAGTGGAATGTATTGCCCAAGTGCGTGTTGTGTATGCAGACACAATGAATCCTTTTAAGGCATGGTTGGATGAGCATTGTGTGCAATAGGGTGTACCACCAACGATGAGTCTCTGGCTCCATTGAGGTCGGATGTTAATAATAATAATACTTTTTTTTTATGTTAGTATCATCCACACAATCCAACAACTGTTAAATTTGCTTTATTTAATTTTAATCTTACTTCTAATATTCTTTCATTCCATTATGTATAATGAGTTATTTTTGCTTTAACTGATTAATGGATCCAAATCATTATACCAGCTTTTGCACATATTTGTTTGTCTACTCCACTATGTATGATACAGTAATTAGTTATTTCATTTGTTCCTTTAAGTTTTTTTTTTGGTTTGTTTCTGTAAGAATTGCAATTTCTATGTGTTCTTCATTTAAAATTTTATGTAATTCTTCATTTAAAATTTTATGTAATGTGCTGTTGCTTCTAATGTTCCATGTGGCATATTTCGCCATGTTTTTCTTTTCCCCAAGTTTGTTAACCATTTTCAATTTACTTTTTCAATTTATCACATCCAGTTTAGATTTCTTTAGGGCTTGAAGGTAATATGTGTTTCCTTATGTCAAGTTACTAGCATGATGATAGGTATCCTAGTAAAATGGCTGCCACCTTAAGCAAATAGGTTTGCTTTTTTTAGTAGATAGTGAAAATGGATGACTCTTTAGAGTCATCTCCTCATCCTTGAACTGCTCTATTAGCATGGGGGGGGGGTGGAGGAGTAAGAAATAGGAGAGAGTAGAGGAAAGAAGAACAGAAGACCAGTCTAGAGATATAATATACCAAATATTATATATTTGACAGAATTGTTCTAGATATCAGGAGTAATTATTTTGATAGATTAATGAATGAAACAAGAAGTGCCAAAAGAGTGGTTTAAAATAGTCAAGAGGAATGCAATCAGGAGTATTTTTCAACACATGAGGTATGAAACAACCATTAGAAACCTTAAAGGTGGAAAGGCAGCTGGAGGTAGATGATATTTAACCAGAAATGCTCAAATATGGAGATATAAAAGTTTTACAGTCAATTCTACACTGCATAATCCAGGCGGCATGGTCAGAGGGTCAAGTTTGAGATGATTGGAGTAGAGCTCTCTCATAGCACCCATCTATAAAAACTGAATAAAACTGAATGAGAGAATTACAGAGACATTTATTCCATGTAACATTTATGGAAGCATATTTGAGAAGAGTATGAGAAAAATTGTAGAAGGGAAACTTACAGATTCAGGCCAAATAGAGGTTGTCAGGATCAGATTTTCACTAAAACAATAGTTGAGAAATCATTGGAATATAACATGAATTTGTATTTGAGTTTCGTAGATCTGGAAGAGGCATACAGCAAGAGACCAAGAGAAAAACTCAAAAGACAACTATTATATCAAGCAATACATAGTCCATATGCAAGTTGTATGTCAGCAGTTAGAATTAAGGAAGGTGGTACATTTAAGATGGTTTGATGTTAAGTGAGGTGTGAGACTAGAGTGCATATCATTTCCACTGTTATTCGTCATCTATATAGATCTCATTATGAAGAAAAATGGCATGAGTCTAATATCAAAGTTGGAGATTTTCAACTCCTAAACACCAAATTGTTCCATGTCTAATTTTTATACATCGTGTTTAAATCATCCAATCATATTTACTTATATCAATGATTTTATTCCTCTTTTTTATCATAACCTATTCTGTTTCCCAAACTCAAGTGATCTCTATGATTCAAAATAATCTTCTTTTCATATTGATTATCTTCACAAATATATACTCTTGAATCCAGTGTCTAAGCTCACTGTGCTATATCTCTCTCTGCCTTTATTTGTCTACTTTGCATATTCTCTCGCTCACATTTCTCACTCCTCCCGAGGGCCATTCGCTGCTCACCTCTCTCTCTCTCGCTCATTCACTTTTAACTCTCTCCACATAGCTCATTCAAGAGCACTAATGATGAACTGGTTAGTCAAATGGCATGTTCTGTTTCCAATTTTGAGCTCTAATCCAAATGCGACTCTTTAGATGATTTTTCATTACTCTGGGAAACTCCTGCTCACACTTTTAATGTGTAACAGGTTTTCAGCCATTCATGGGTTTACTACCTATGAATGGCTGAAAATCAAATGTCATAAAAAAAAAATTCCAATTCTACTTCCTTATTCCTGTTTGCATGTTCTGTACACCAATGTTACTTATGCTTTATTAGTCTTTATGACTGATCTCTTCATCTTATTATTTTTACTTGCTTTAAAAAGGGATGGAAGAGAGTTTCTAAAAGGTTTCTTACACATTATCAAATTTTTCCTAAATGACAAAAATAAAATAAAATAAAAAAAAAGGGAGGAAATATTGTGCTGTACAAAAGGATGAAAGTTTTCTTGTCACTGAACAGCAGATCTTGTAATCTTCACCTAGATAAAAACTGATCTGATTTGATAAGAAATAAATCAGATAATGTTGTTGGTGTTATTTCAATTATATTCTGTAACAGTGAACAAGCAAAGAAAATAAAATTTCATTATAATGCTACATCATAAAAATAAAATAAAAAGATGACAGCCAGTCTCCACCCATCCAGACTTCAGTGATAGCTAAGCTTAAGGATATCAATGCAATCATATTATTATTTAAAATTTTAACAGGAATTATTAATTTATCACAAATTTATGATAAAAATAAAATAATTAAAATACCTGCTTTCAGCTGAGCAGCAAAAGAAATGAGTTTCCTATGTTTAGGCACAAGGTCTTCATTTAATTTGCAAAGAACTAAAATCTGAGGTCGCCAATTTTTAGTATGAGGAGGTCCTTCTTCTAAACGTAGTAAACTGTACCGTGCAGCAGAAAGTGCCAAACCACGGATTCCATCTCCCCACTCTTTTTCTGCTCTAAAAAAAAAAAAATTAAAACAATTCAATATAATTTGGCAGGGACAAAGCAACTGTTATAATATTAGGATTTGTACATCTCCTAAAGCAAAATCCACTAGACTAGAACATAAATTATCTGGATTGTATTGTAATTACTGAAGTATGGAAAAGAGTCATTTACGGAGTTAGTTATTCCTTTAGAATAACTAACATCAATGAAAGAAGCTTCACTGAAGAAGAACTAGCGGAGGAATTATAAAAATAACGTGATAACATACCTGATGTTAATGAGACTAAATTGAGCAAAACAGAAAACTAGATCTGTCTGGTAACAGGGGATTTATTCACACTATGAGATTAGAGACAAACAACAGGGAGTAGATATAGCATACAATAAAAAGGTCAGTTCATCTGGAAACTCTTCTCAAGAGACTAAACATGAATTTTTTTTTCAAACTACTTCAGGCATCCAATAAGGATGACTTAATCTCATGCTGGGCAATGAAATTCATCTATCACCTAAAGGCATTCATAATCATTTACTCCTATAGTGAGATTAAAACTCACAGTCTGCTTCTTTGAGAGCAGATATGCTATTCAATTAACCAAATGAGACCAGTATTTGTTTCTATTGTTCCACTTAAGGTTCTCATAGAGAGGAAGCAGAGGAATTTTCTTTAAAGAGAAAGCAATTCATATAAAGAAAGAGAAGTTTCTTATACAATGCCTAAATGGCAGAGTAGGAATCAATCCCAAGCATAATTGGATATATTTGGGAAAACTAGAAAAATAATAATAATTATTATTATTATTCAGGCCTCCATGGAGTAAAAAGACTCATCGCAGGAGGTCCTTCCTAAGAAACACAAAGTCCATCAAGGCTCATCATGGGAGGACCCTCCTAGGAAACACAAAGTCTATCATACCACTCCTTAAACTCATTAAGAGTTATCGCTCTCATCACTCTATCAGGCAATGCATTCCATGGTTCAATCACCCTCCATGCAAAGAAACCACTCCGCACCCTCTTGCTCACAGTTTCCTTTCATAACTTACAGGGATGGTCCCTTGTCATCACTCCTTCCTGCTGTTCAACCAAGCAAAAGAACTCCCCAGTGTCAACCCTGTAACCATCTCTCAACAGTTTAAAAGTCTCAATCATATCACCTCTTCTTCTTCTTCTCTCCACCAAACTCTGCAGTCCACATTCCGTCAGACGATCCTCATAACTAACATTGTACGGTCCTGAAACCACCTTTGTACCCTTTCCACAGTTAATTTATCTCCTTCAAATCCTGGGGACCAAATCTGAGAACAATAGTCCAAGTGTGGTTTGATCAGAGTCTTATACAATGGAATGATAACTCTTTTATCTCTGTAGGTCAGTGTCCTTCTCATTATTGCAGCAATCCTCTGTGTTACCTTCACCACCTTTGCAATATGTCCCCTAAATTTCAGGTTTCTATCAATCATCAACTGCAGATCTCTTGTGTCTCCTACTTCCTCCAGTATAGCTCCTCTCATAGAGTATGCAGCATCCCATTGATGTGTCTCAAACCTCAAGACCTTACATTTTGCGTAAGTACAGGGTGATAATAGCTTTACCAGCTAGATTTCTTATTAGAACATGGATTAATCATTACTAACACTGTACTCAAACATAAAAATGAATATACATTCATGAGAAGAGAATATACAAAGCAGGAAAAGTCTTATTATTTTATTACTGACGGTGATCTCTCAGAATAGACAATATACGGCTACAAATGAAATGGTGAAAGTTGCTGCTAAGGTTGTTGAACAGGATAACAATCACTATACAACTGAAAAGTAAAAATGTGTACTGAAGTTCAGAAACAATTTTTCAGTTGGCTATAAATTAAATTGAAGATGACAAGAAATTATATTCTTGTTTAATCCTTTACCCAACTGTAAGTAAACAAAGTTTGCATGTGAAGTATCTTCATGTATAGGCTACTTGTAGAAAGAGGCTAATGGCTTCATATTACTTACCTTAACATCCCATAATGCAAAGTACACATTCTTTCTTATGTGTATAATGCCACACATTATGGGAAGGGCCATTCCCATACTGGTTTGGTAAAGAGTTTCAGGAAAGATAAGTGCTATTTTGTGTAATAGCTGGTAATATTGCTTGGCATTATATTATAATATTGTTTATTTTTGATAGTGTATCTGTATGATTATAGGCTTAGTAGATATGTTACTGACTTTTTTAATGATCTTTTTTTTTTATTTTTTTAAAGTTGCCTTGAACAGAAAAAGTGTGAAGATCAAATGCTGTTAATAACACAGACTGTTCGAAAATGGTTTGATGTTATCAGTGCAACATGTATGCATAGTGAAATGTGAAAGATATGCAAGAGGAGAGACTGAACAGGAAATAAGAGAAGGTATGGATTTGTAGAAAGTCAGATATTTTGTTAGAACAATGAATTATCAATAAATGCGAAACAGACTGAAGGAATGAAAGTTTAATGTAAATGAAAGAAAAGAAAACGTAAGTGGAATGAAATCTAGTGAGACTGAGAGAGTGAAAGAATTCAAGAATGAAGAAATGAAAGTAAGTGATATGGAAGTAAAAGGAAGTAGAAAAGATGATACAGAAGAAAGGTAAAGCAGAATAAGAGGTGGCAAGACTACAAAGTGACAGAGAATGAAAGAAAAAAGGAAAAAGTGACAAATGACTCATGAATAGCAGTGTATGGAGTTTCCATTCTGAGGATTGATTAATGAGAGAGTCTATAACGTCTTCTATCCGGTAGAGAGAAGGAGCAAAATAATTCACGCTTTGGATATGAGGAAGAAACAAGCAAGAGAATTAGCGGTGGTTGTGGGAACAAATTATTTAGTAGGATATCAGGAAAGAGTAAGGGTGGATATCACAAGGTTATGGAGGAGAGTGAAATATAACAATATAGTGGGACAGACAGGTTATCAGTTTGTTGCCCAAGGTATGACAATAAGGAGTTGAGACAGAGAGTGAGAATCATGGCTATCAGGAGAAAGGAGAGCAATTTGTAGACGTATGGCATGTACCTAAGGGAAGAAGCTAATGAAGGTGTGCAAGAGAACAGAATGAAAGAAAAAAAGAGTAAAAGAAGTGACAAGTGATTCCAGGATAGCAGTATAAGGAGACTCCATAATTAGAGGGCTAGTTACTGACAGAGTCCATAAAGTCTGCTATCCGGGTGGGAGAATGAGTACAATGATTAAGGCATTGGACATGAGGAAAAAACGAGCAAGAGAGTTAGTTGTGATTGTATCTGTGAGGATGAATATCAGGAGATTGAGGAATATCAGGAAGGTACTTTGGAGAAAAGTGAAAGATAACAGTGTAATAGGAAAGGTTGTCAATGTGTGCATTACCTAGATATGGCGATGATAAGTTGCAACGAAGAGCCAAAATCATGAATGGGATGCTAGCAAAGCTGGGTGATGAGAAGGGAGTACAGTTTGTGGATGTATGGCATTTGTTTGAGGGTAGAATGAAATTATACAGGTGTGACAGGCTGCATTTAAATGGCTTTGGAGTGAGTGTACTGGAGAAAGTGTTGCTGGATGGAAGTACAGTGTGTGATGCATGCCGGAGATCAGAAGAAAGAGATGAAAGGAAAAATCAGGAGAATAGTACTGAAGAGACAGAAGTGCTTGGCAGTGGAAATAGCAGTAGTGTGAGAGAGAGGAAGGGAGAATGGGAATACAAGAGGAACAGGGAAACGGGGGGGGGGGTTCGGGTGGACAGGAAGTCATGGCATAGAGAGAGTGAATGTTGGAAGTGAGAGTGAATGTGTGCATTAAAATGGAATATATTGGAATATAATTATCTGCAAATAGCTGGATATCACTAGATAAACTCAACCCAATATCATTAACATACAAATTGAACAACAATGGCCCCAAAACTGACCCCTTCAGCACACCACTAGTGACCTTTCTCTATTGGGATTCCACACCCCCCATATACAACTTTCTGATACCTATCCGACAGCCAGTCACTGATCCAACTCAGAAGTCTGTTATCCAATCCCATCTGTTTCAATTTATTTAAGAGCTTGTCAAGGTATTTGTCACCTTGTTATAGTACATAAGTGCAGTCTCACCTTAACAAACCCATGCTGATAACCACAGAGAATACTGCTGTTATCAACCCATTTCTGAATCCTACTTGTCACCAGTCTCTCCAGGACCTTCAACACAACTCTAGATATACAGTCCGGCCTATAATTTGAAGCTACAGCCTTATCACAACCTTTATGCAGTGGAACAATTTTACCCTGCTTCCAATTCTTGGAACATGTGTGTAAGACTCTTATTAAACAAGCATGCCAATGCTACTGCCAATTCCCTGGAACATTCCCTTAAGATGCATGGTGATATGCCATCAAATCCTATTGCCTTATTCACATCAAGGTTATTTATTTCCTCAAACACCTCCTGCTCACTCACAATTAAGCCATCTCTGCTTATGCCCTCTACACTTAATTCCCTCATGATTCCACCCTGATCAGGATGAAACACTCTTATAAATTGATCACTGAATACCTCAACAATGTCTTCTGCAGCAGTTACCAGTCTACCACATTCATCTTTTAACTTCATCTTACCATGATCATTCTTCTTTCTACTTGCCACATATCTAAAAAACTCTCTAGGGTTTTTCTTTGCCTGATTGGCCAATTTCTGCTCATATGCTACCTTTGTTTTCCTTACTAACAGAGTCATCACTTTCCTGGCTTGTTCTTTATACTCTTAACGTGACTGATTATTACCATTATTCATCTTGTTCCAGATTTCATGCTTAAGCTCCATTCATCCATTTTACACCTAACTTATTCAGCCTTTTGGCCTTCGGAATACATTCGCACCTTGATGCTGTTATGTATTTCTTTGTCATTTCTCATGCAGCATTTATTTCCTTTTTGCTCAACTCCTCGTTACATGTTATAGTTCCAAACTATCCCATAAGCTTGTCATAATCACAAGCTTATAATTCCACATATATTCTTTCCTCACAAAAGTCTGCATAACAACACAAATGATTACTTCATGATCACTTTTACAAACTGGAGGAAAGTGTGAAACCTCCTCTAACTATTACATCCTCTGATGAAATGATGAGATCTAGAGCTCTTGATCCTCGCATAACCTTCTTTACATGCTGCCTGAGATAGTTATCTCTCAAGAACTCGAGAAATTCATTTTCCTTATTACCAAATGTTGTCTCTTCATTTCAATCTATATCACCATAATTGAAATCCCATAATAATTACCCTTTCTTTGTTCACTCATCCAAATTGTTTATACATTTCTTCATCACCACCTTCCACATTCCCAGGCCTATAGCAAAATCCAACTAAATCTGTCTTCCTGTCAACCCCACGTTACACCACACTGCCTCATAACCATTACCACTATTTCCTCCTTTCATGCCTACCTTATGTGGAATTAATTCCCCTGCTATCATCAGAAGCAATCCTCCCTCTCTTCTTGCCCTTTCTATTCTTGCAAAAAATACTGTACTCTTCCATTTCTATTCCCATTATGATATCATCTTTCATTCAACCATGTTTTACTTATTCCAATGATTCTAGAGTAAATAAACTCAATCACTGAAACCATTTCATCCTCTTTATTAGATATAGATATATTTTTTCCTTTGAAGTCTTCATATGGCCACCACCAGGTGGTCATCTCATGGTCACTCTAACCAACTAGGGGAAATATGACATCCCACTCACAAACACATCTTCCGATGAAATGAATAGACCTAAGACTCAATCTTTGCATGCTCTCTCTTATATATAATAATGCTTTGCTGTCCATCAAGAAGTGAAGATATACATCATCATAATAATAACCAAAAGCTATTTCTTCATTTCAGTCTCTATAGTAGCATAATTAAAATCACCCATAATGATCACCGAAATTGTTTATACATTTCTTCATCACCATTCTCAACTGATCTTCCGGTGTCTTCCAGTGTGTTCAAAGTAGGCCAAGCTGCAAGCACAAGGACCTTTAGATGTTCCAGGATGTTCAAGAGAATGCAGTTGATCTTAGGAAGATGTATGAATGTAGCTAGTTGAATGAAAGGCTTGAAAGTGACATGGAGATCATATCTGCAGAGAACTTCAGCTAGCTACCTTCATAAGTCATGGAACATTAGGTAGAAATGGCCTGTCTTTGTGAAGCCAAAAGATGTGGTTTTTCATAACTAATAAAAAAAAAAATCTGGTGATATTAAAGAACTTGTTTAGTTGCTTCACAAAGACAGGCCCTTTCTAAGGCATGTACCATGACTTATGGGCCATCCTGTAGATTAGATATTGCCTGCACCTTCTATCCTTCCAACACACAGGATCACAGCAAAACTATTCCCATCCCACATGTTAAGGACACATCGGAAAAAATAATCAAAGTTCTCTGTAAACATGATCCCCGTGCCACTTTCAAACCTTTCATTCAGCTAGCCACCTTCTAATGTTCTCCTAAAGATTAAGTGCATCCTCTTGAACATTTTGGAGTGTATAAAGTTCACTATGCTTGCAGTTTGGCCTACTTTTTTTTACAGACTGGAAGATCAATTAACATCTGCCACAAAGAACAACACAAAAATTACATCTACGATCTTATGTATGACAAATTGGGATTGGCAGACTATGCTCTGGATACTCCTTGACACAGTATCAGATGGAGGAAAACATCTTTATTACACAGAAGTTCTTACAGGACTGTGAGACCATTTTTAGAATCAGCATCAGCTATGAAGCATTCTCCTAATGTCAACAAGTATGGCTGCATTCATTTACCAAAGATCTGGGAGACTATTGTTTTAAGACCTGACAGCCCAAATTATCTAAATTAACTTTGTGAATATCTGACCCACAGAGGATACCATGTAAGGATATTGGTTCTGTTGTCAGTTACAATTTAATTAATTGTTTTCCTCAATTATATAGTTTAGTGCTGTGTGCCTATCACAATAATAATTGTGCTTTGATGATGCTGGTTAGAAAACCTGCAAAATATTAGTGAGTTTATTAAATATATATTTTTAACTCTCTTGGTGTTGTTTATACCCTAAAAATTATTATGACTCATCAACTACACCTAAGCATTTCTATGCATATGAAAGTGACTGTATACTTACATTAGGCAATGAAAATGCTAGAATAGGTAATAAACTAATAAAAGACTGCATGGGAAATAATGAGTTACCATATTAAATAAGAATGAACTAGGATTAATTGACTTTGCTCATTAATTTAAAAATAGCAAATTCCTTTGGGAGGCATAAAAAAAAGTACACAATTGCAACTGGTAAGTAAGCGGTCTTAAATGTAGCCTCTGTTGTAAAAAGCTATAATCAAGCCATATCTGTATTACTCTTGGTCAGCTTTGATCACCAGGATCTGAAGGAGATGTACTATCCCGGAGAGGGTACAGAGATAGATAATAAAAATGATATCAAGATGGTACAATGTTTGTAATGAGGATTGACTGATGCCATACAATCTATAAAATTTGCAGAGAAAAAGAAGACTGGATTGACAATGGGTATATTTTTCCCATAGTAGAATGAGGAGAAAGAAATCTGTGGAAGTTGCAAAAGGAAGCTTTTGTCCATGGAGAGTGGTAGTAACAATGGAATAAACTGCCTAAGAGGGTTGTGAGAGTGCAAAGAGGTCATGATGTTAAGGAGTAGAACTCTCTTGATGGGTCTTATGATTCTATAGAAGTCCATAATAATAGAGATAATACTGTAATAACAATAAACAACAGTGTACTTTTATATGACTAATTCTTAATATATCACTCACATTCTATTTTAGTGCCTCCATAATGTAACTGGAAGAATGATTCGGCACTGCAGCCTTCAATTTGAAAATATCTGAGTCCGATTATTGCTGCAAGCTAGAGGAATTCTCATGTGGGCTTTTTCAACTGAAAATGAGTTTGGCAACAGGGTGTTTTTGTTTTGAAAATAGGATTTTTCATTCTACAAGCAGGCAGATGCTTCATTCATTCATTCTACTAGCAATCAGGCCAGAGAGAGTAAAACTGTTAGTAGGCAGTAAATGCCAAATTTCATAGATAGAGTATCAAGAAGTGTAGATGGTGGATGTGTGGAATAGAGTATTCTGTCCTCTCCCAGTGAGTCTTTGGGTTCCATGAAGTGTCATGTAATAATGATTATTCGATGTTTTATTTATTCATTTATTTTGAGATGAACATTATAATAGTATTTTCATTTCCAAATGGCATGATGGGTGAAAAAAAAATTATTCAAAGTAAAATAAAGACAAACTTACCCTCTATATTCTATATATTTATAAATGCATCCAGCAATGGCCATAGAAGCTAATGCATAATACCAGCTACTGAGGAACATTACAACAAGGCATAATAATACGCCAATAAGTGAGAGAGACCTATAAAAAAAATCAGAAAAAGAATAGTTTGTTAAATAAATAAATTTCAGGCATAATAGTCATCAACTATTATGCCTGAAGAACATATGAACAAATCACATGTTCTTCAAAAACTAATTACTGTTTTAAGGAAAAAGAGAAGATCAAAATATGCAGTATATGTTTTTTTTTTTTTTATGCATTGTTAACAAATGTTGCAAAACTACACACATATAACTCATCAGAAATTTTTCATTTGTGTCAATACATTTCACAATGGCAGTAATCAATTCACATGTTATGTGGAGAAATATTATTTCTATTTGGCATTATATCATACATAGAGTCCTACAAGTTGGTAAGGGGTTGTTATAAGATCAATGGTGGAGAAGTTCTACAGAGAATAGTGGGAGATCAGGGGAGAACCAGAGGTCATCCCTGGAAACTATAAAGAGGGTGTGAGTAGGGGAGTGAGAGGCAGGTTTTTTCGTGCAGAGTTGTGAATGATTGGAATGCCTTGCCTGAGAGTGTGGTGTCTGCAAGGAGTTTGAATGTGTTTAAGACCCGGTATGATGAGATGTGTGTGAGATAAAAGGACCTCCTAGATGAGTCTTTGACTCCATGAGGTCTTGTTTAATAATAATAATAATAATAATAATAATAAAAAAATTTGTGATTAGAATATAAATATCACAATAGTGTGATATCTGAAACAAAATGGAAAAAAATGGCAATGAGAGCATTGCATAAGTCTGCACTAAAGACAAATAAAGTGAACAACATGATTTTTTTTTTTTCTCGAGAATAGTATGGTGCTATGAGTGTGATATGTATGAATGAGGGAGCAGCATCATTATTTATGTGGAGAGGATAAATAAGAGAGCAGTGTGTGTTTGGGTATACATGAAGTGTGATATGCTGATAGACCATGAGACTTGTTTGAATTGGAGTAGGGAACATGGTGTAAGTAAAATGGCTGTCGAGAAAGACTGGATGTTAAAAAAACATGAAAAATGAATAGCAAAAAAAAAAAAAAAAAGAAAAAAAAAAAAGAACGTAAATTATCATTATTATTATTCAGGCCTCCATGGAGTCAAGATGCTCATCTTGGGAGGACCTTCCTAGGAAACACAAAGTCTATCATACCACTCATTGAACTCATTGACTGTTCTTGCTCTCACCACTCTATCAGGCAATGCATTCCATGGTTCAACCCCCCCCCCTCCACAGAAAGAAACCACTCCTCACCCTCTTGCTCACAGCTTCCTTTCGTAACTTACAGGGATGGCCACTTGTCATCCCTCCTTCCCACTGTTCCACCAAGTGAAAGAACTCCCCAGTGTCAACCCTAACCCTGACGATAAGAAGAAGTGGAAGAATGATGATAAAAAAGTATATGCGACTGACAGTATGATAGCAAAAAAAATTAACAAGATTTGAAAGGTGAGTTGGTGAAGATAAGGAAGAGATGAAGCAGATGCAGAGTGAAATGAAGAGAATTGTAGATATGTATGGAAGAGTGAAGAAGACGGGAAGGAATGATGGCAGTATGGAAAAAAAAAAAAAGGAGTATTGAATGGCTCATGAGTGGCATTATATGGGGATTCGATTATTAGAGGTATGATGAATGAGAGGATGCACAAGGTTTGTTTTTCGGAGGGATGGGGGGGGAGTGGTGGGTAGAATGATTGTGATTGAGATGTTGGATATGAGCATTCAGCGAGCAAAAGAGTTGGTAGTGGTAATAGGAAGAAATGATTTGAAACAAGGAAAAAGAGAATGTAAGAATGGATATCAGCATGTTGTTGAAGAGAGTAAAAGTGTGGTAAGAAAGGTAGTCAGTGTATTGTCTCAGATATGATAGCAATCAGTTGAGGCTGAGAGTAAAGATCATAAATGATATGTTAGAAAAATGTCTGTAGAGAAAGTAGTGCAGTGTGTGAATGTGCAGGATGAGTTTTAAGGATGAATTGAAATGTATAAGAGTGACGGACTGCATTTGAATAATTTTTGCGTGAATCATCTGAAGTGGCTGATGCTGAAAGGGAGAGTGATGAATACAGAGAATGGGTCTGAGAAAGTAAAAAGCAATGCAGAGGAGAGTGAGGAAGGAGGGATTGTAGTGCTCATGAATGGAGATGTGGGTAGCATGCATTAGGAATATGAAAGAACAAGTGTGCAAGACAGATAGGGATTGGGAGGGAATCAGAAGAGACAAGAGGAATATAGCTTATGAAGGATTGATTCTCAAAGAGAAGTGAATTTTTGAGTATACAAAAAATAATGGGTAGGATGGCCTGGATGTAGGGGGGAGCAGTTAGGTTTGGAGATGGTACTGGATGGGTAATAATGAAAGAGCATGGCAAAGCCACATTTAATAAGTGGAATCAATGAAATTTATTATAGATTCAGAAATGAACTGTATATATAAAAGAAGTGTCAGAAACAAGGAGAAAAAAATTTTGCATTGATTGTTCATTCATTTAGAAATTATTGGAATAAGTGAGCCATGGTTAGATGAATATCTAACCATGAGTATGGCATTTTTTCAATGAAGACAGAAAAAGTATAAAGGTAGGCGGAGTGCTGTTGATGATAGAAAAGGAGTTGTACCCAAGCAAGGGGGAAATAGTGGCAGTAGTTTCAAGGCTGAATTGTGTGAGATGGAAGTAAATAGAATGCAGTGCTTAGTTGAATTCTTAATGGAATTGTGCTGGCACTAGTGAGCCAAGTGCTGTGCACATGTCTAAGAAGAGCTCCTGATTAAGATAAGTTATTCTAGAAATAATTAATTATATATGCGTAATTGTTTGAGTAAGAGTGGCTGTAAACATTGTGTGCTACCGGTATTATTAGTGTTAGGGATTTTTCTTGCCTAAACTTAATTATGAAATCATTATTATTAGACCTAGTAACCATCAGAGAAAAAAAAATGGCGGTGGCATTGTCATTCCATGATTTTAATTTAGATTCCAGGCGTTTCGTTAAGTGTGAGGTCTGTTATATGTATTCCTTCGATTACATAAATGATTTGTGGATGTTTAGCGCGAATGGAAGAAGGGGGTGTGCGAAGTGTGACCTGAATGAGGAACTGATGAATGCAAATATGAAATTGATGACAGAAAGTGTTAGGAATGAAAATGTCGCGGGAAACATGAGTGCATGTTTGAAAGAGAGGTGAAAAAATGCTAAAAAATCAGTAAAAAAGTAAAAGAGCGATTTCAAAACCATAATGGATGTTAAAAGGGATGAAAGTGAGGCGAGAGTGGCAGAAGGAAATGAAAACGAGAGAACGAATGAAACTAGAAATGGTGTTACGCAGAAATCTAAAGTGAAAAAAATCGAAAGAATGAATGATAGCGAAAAAATAATTAATGATGGCGAAAGTTGGATGCATGTTAGACTGAAAGTACAGAAACAAAGAAGGATGAATGAGAGTGAAAGTGAGAAGAGGGGGTCGAGAGTTAGAAAGATTTAATGATAGAGAGAATGTGTCGCGAGATTCGGAAGTTGAATTGGATGAGGCATGAAATGAAATGGATGCGGAATGAAATTAAGAAAATGCAGGTCAAAACTATTAAAATAAATCATGATGGCATGAAAGAATTAACGAAAGATGAGCGAGTGGCATTGTATGGTGACTCCATTATTAAAGGTGTGCTAGAGGATAGAATGCACAAGGTATGTTTTCCAGGCGGTAAAATGAGAAGTAGAGTGATTGAGGCATTGGAGATGAGGCGGGAGCGAGCAAAAGAGTTAATAGTATTAATTGGTACAAATGATTTGAGAGAGGACAAAGAGCGTGTCAAAATGGATATCAGGAGGCTGCTTGGAAGGATAAAAGAGAATAGTGTGACAGGAAGGGTAGTCAGTGTGTTGCCTAGGTATGACTGTGGTGAAATGAGGTGGAGAGCAAGGATTATGAATGATATGCTAGCTGAAATGTGTGAGGAGATGGGATTACAGTTTGTTAATGTGTGGAATGAGTATGAGGGACGAAGTGAGCTGTATGGGAGCGATGGACTGCATTTGAGTGGTTATGGTGTGAGTCGCTTGGAGAGACTGCTGCTGGAAGGTAGAGAAGTGAATAGAGAGAATGAATCAGATCGAGAGGGGAGTGATGTGGAAGAGCAGGAGAGTAAGGCAGGAGATATTGAAGAAGTGGATATGAATGGGGAAGTGAGTGGTATGAGTATAGAAAATGAGAGAATGGGTGTCTGAGAGGAGCACGGAAATGGCAAGGCCCAGGGTGGATAGGGGTACACAGCGTGAGAAAGGTGGATGTTCCAAGAGGAGGTGAGAGGATGTGTAGGCAGGAAAGGAATGGGATGACCAGGGATCAAGAGGAAACAGATGGAATTGCAAAGTGTTCTAAAATGAAGAAGCAGAAAGGGAAATGGCCCCAGTCCAGCATGGAGAGATCACATCGAGTGAGTGGTATCAGTGGAACTAGTTTTAGATCCAGAAATTAACTGTTGTGTTTGTATACCAATGCTAGAAGTATAAGAAACAAGGCAGATGAAATGGTTGCACTAATTGCATCTGTTCACCCAAAGATTGTCGGAATAAGTGAGACATGGTTGGAAGAGAATAACATCCTGCCAGGAATAGAGATGGAAGGGTATGATGATGTGTTTCGTGAGGATAGAAGGGGTAAAAAGGAAAGGGGGAGTGCTATCGATGATAGAGAAAGAGTTATGTCCATACAAAGTAGAGATGCAAGATGCAAGAAGGAAATAGTCCCAGTGGTTTTGACGCAGTATGGTGTGAGATAGAGGTGAATGGAATCAAATACTTGGTGGGATGTTGTTATAGACCAGGTAATATGGATAGTGGTGATAGTGAAATGTATAGTCAAATTAGCCAAGCAAATAAGAAAAGGGTGATCATTATGAGTGATTTTAATTATGGAAATATAGACTGGAATGAAGAGATAGCAACTGGAAGTAAAGAAAATGAGTTTCTTGAGTTTCTGAGGGATAACTACCTCAGACAGTATGTAACAGAGGGCACACGAGGATTAAGGGTCTTGGATTTGGTCATCTCATCAGAGGATGTAATTATAAATGAGGTGTCAAATTATCAACAAATTGGTGAGAGTGACCATGAGGTGATTACCTGGGTGGTTGCCAGCAGGGTGGAGACCCCTGTGAGAAAAGGGTACATGTGGAACTACAAGGGGGTTATTATGAAGAGCTCAAGAGACAGCTTGTGGTTGTAGCATGGAATGAGGAGTTATCTGGAAAAGAGATCAATGGAGCTTGGGGAATTTTCAAAAACTATCTAGCAGATGCAATGTCTAAATGTATTCCAAGGGTGAGAAGGTTAAATAAAGTAGGTGTGAGATGGATGAATAAAGAGATTAAGCATGCGATACAGATAAAAAGGGCATTGTGGAGGCAGCATAAGAGAAGTGGAAGTAACCAATTTCATGAGGTCTACAAAGACCAGGCAAGGAGGGTGACTTGGTTGGTGAGAGTAGCTAAAGAGAGGTATGAACAGCAGTTAGCTAATGAAGCCAAAAAGAATTCTAGAGAGTTCTTTCGATATGTAGCCAGCAAAAGAAAGAATGATTATGGAAGGATGACATTGATAGGAGAAAATGGTATAAAGACAGCTGTAGCAGAATGTGTGGTGGAGATACTTAATGAGCAGTTCATAAAAATCTTTCAATCTTGTGAATGTGACTTCATGGAGAGATTGAGAGCAGCAGATGATGGGGAGGAGAGACTGACTGTAAGTGAGCAACAGGTGTTTGGGGAGTTGAGTAAACTAGATGTAAATAAGGCTGTGGGAGTTGATAATATATCACCACGTATTCTGAAGGAAAGTGCCAGAGAGTTGACACCTGCCTTGACATATTTTTTTAATACGAGTCTTGCACTTGGTCAAGTTCCTAAGGCGTGGAAGGAGGGCAAGATTGTGCTACTTCATAAAGGAGGTGATCGAACTCAAGCATCAAACTATAGGCCTATCTCTGTGTCAGGTGTTGTGGTTAAGTTGTTGGAGAAGCTTGTGAGAACTAGGATCCAGAGTTGGGTTGACAACAATGGTATAATCTTTGATGGACAGCATGGATTTGCTAAAGGGAGGTCATGATTTAGTAATCTACTTACTCATTACAATAAAGTGACTGCTTCCTTGGACAGACGAGAAGGATACACAGTAATATACTTGGATTTCGCAAAGGCTTTTGATAGAGTACCTCATGATAAGTTGACAGTCAAACTAGAACAGATGGGGGGTTGGATATTAGATTAGTGCATTGGATTGGAGACTGGCTATCTGATAGGTATCAACAAGTTGTGTATGGGGGTGCAATATCCAGGAAAAGGAAAGTCACTAGTGGAGTGCCTCAGGGGTCTGTTTCAGAGCCATTACTATTTAACTTGTATATTAATGATATTGGCAAAGATTTGGATGGAAGTCAGTTGTTTGCAGATGATGCAAAGTTGGGACAAAACATAAAGAGTAGTGAAGATGTTGTGGCCTTGCAAGAAGACTTGAATAAACTGAGTAATTGGGCAAGCAAATGGGGATGTGAGTTAAATGTTGCAAAATGTAAGGTTTTAAAATTTGGAAAACAAAGATGGGATGCAGAATTTATGCTTGGTGAGAATATATTGTTGGAGGTAGAGGAAATAAGAGATTTGGGGGTGACAGTGAATAAGGATCTAAAATTTAGGGGACACATCGTCAAAATTGTGAAGACAACACAAAGGCTTCTGGGAATAATGCAGAGGACACTGACGTGTAGAAGTAGGGAAATTCTTGTTCCATTGTATAAGGCTTTGATTAGGCCACACATGGACTATTGTGCCCAGATATGGTCACCGGGTTTTCAGAAGGATGAAGAGATGTTGGAAAGGCTCCAAAGGTGACTACTAAGGTAGTTTCTGATCTCTGGGATGTCGAGTATGAGGAAAGATTGAGAAGATGTAATTTGCAGAGTCTGGTGGAGAGAAGGAAGAGGGGAGATATGATAGAGTCCTACAAGTTGGTAAGGGGTTGTTATAAGATCAATGGTGGAGAAGTTCTACAGAGAATAGTGGGAGATCAGGGGAGAACCAGAGGTCATCCCTGGAAACTATAAAGAGGGTGTGAGAGGCAGGTTTTTTTCGTGCAAAGTTGTGAATGATTGGAATGCCTTGCCGGAGAGTATGGTGTCTGCAAGGAGTTTGAGTATGTTTAAGACTCGGTATGATGAGATGTGTGTGTGTGATAAAAAGGACCTCCCAGATAAGTCTTTGACTCCATGAAGTCTTGGGGTAATAATAATAATAATATTTATTATATGCACCTATTCATACGAATATAGTAATTTTATTATTGCAAATATTTTAACCAGAAGCTTAGTGGCCATCACGTAGAATTTATGCTTCATGGTGATATATTTTTGGAGGTGGAGGAAATAAGAGATCTTGGGGTTATGGGGGATAAGGATCTGATATTTGGAGGGCACATTGCCAAAACTGTCAGAACAACACAATGAGTTCTGGGAATAATGCAGAGATACCGATTTTTAGAAGTATGGAGATTCTGGTTCCATTGTATAAGACCTTGATTAAGCCACATATGCAGTATTGTGCACAGATTTCATCACCTGGTTTTCAAAAGAACAAAGAGATGTGTTAGAAAAAGTCCAGAGGCAATTGACCAAAATAGTTTCTGATCTCTGGAAACCTGAATATGAGGAAAGGTCAAGAAGATGCAATTTAGAGTATCTAGTGCAGGGATGAATTCTCCATGCTGGCTGTGCAAGCTCATTAATTGAGAAAGAAGTAATATTTATTTGTTAATAAATGCATGCATTTATAAGTATTCCATTTAGGCTTTTATTTTTGTAGACAGAAGACGTCTAAAGCTTGCGCAGCAATAATTAAGCTATGCATTGTGTATCGAAGGCTGATGCTTGCTCGTCTTGTCAAAGCTACCTTGGCTTGCTCGGTTGCAAGAGCTTCCAGGTCCTCGCAGCAGCACTGTGATTTCATGCGTGTGTGCATAGCCATTTCCGCTCCCTTCATGTCGTCTTAAACACAGGCCATACACAGCCAAAGTAGCTCTAGCCAGTGAGCTTCAGCCAGCCTTTACAAGTGTTCATGTTGCTTGGGTAAATTTAAGTTACAACCAACTTTTTATGACGATGTTATTGACCAGTTCATAAAGAAGAACCGTACGGTAGAATTTGTATTCAAGTAGCTAAATTGAAAAAGATAGAATATCATTTGCAAAATAAATGTTGTATTTGTATGATTAAATGTACATAAATTTCTAAATACAGCAACCCCTCGATTAGTGCGCCTAATGGTTCCTTAAAACAGGCGCATTAATTGAATATAATAAGCTATGGGAAAAAGTATAATTCGTTCCTCAAATTTCTTTTCAGAACCTTAATTTTTTTATAAAAGAATTAAGGTATGTCTCAGGCCTAGTTAAAAGAAAACCATGAAGCTGAAAAACAATTAAACATATTCAGAATATAAATTTTATTATTCTACTTCTTAACAAAGAATTGAGCTAGCATAGTTTAGCGGGCATTTTGTTTCTCTTTTTCATACAATAGACAGTATGGCCCTATTGCCTCTTCTACTCTTCTGAAAATTTTACTGCTTCTCTCTTCATCAGGATCAGCCTCTAAGCATTGCTGCTTAAAAACTTTGATTGTACAAAAAATATTTTCAAATTGTTTCTATAAAATCTCTTTTGGCTGACTATCAGTGGTTAAATTTTCTTCATATTCTTCAATATCTTCCCGCTGTGCATCTAAATTTAGCAGGTCGGAATCACTCAATTCTTCAGAATGAGATTTAATTAACTCTTGGATGTTGTTATTATTATTATTATTTCCCAAGACCCCATGGAGTCAAAGACTCATCTGGGAGGTCCTTTTATCACACACACACACATCTCATCATACCGTGTCTTAAACACACTCAAACTCCTTGCAGACACCACACTCTCAGACAAGGCATTCCAATCATATTACAATCAAGTATATTACTGTGTATCCTTCTCCTCTGTCCAAGGAAGCAGTCACTTTATTGTAATAAGTTATTATTGTCAATCTTATCAAAACCCAGTTCATGCCCGATGTTGGCAATTTCCTCAACAACAACATTATCCATTTCATTTGAAAAGATTCCAAAATCTTTTGCACAAATACAAATGGCTTGCATATTGCTAGCAGTAATTTCATTCCAATATTGATGAATATTTTCAATAGCAGATTTAACATTAAATTTCTTCCAGAATTCTACTAATGTCATATAATTCTCACCAGATGTTGCTTCTATTGCCTGTTTAAATGTTCTTCTCAGGTAGTATGCCTTAAAGGTTACGTTAATCCCCTGGTCCATAGGTTGTATGAGAGAAGTTGTATTTGGCAGTAAAAATTTGGAACATAGTATACATGGAAATAGTGTAGTATGCCATTAAAAATAACTTTGTAAAATGTTTTAAATCGATAACTAAATTATTTTATTTCATTCTGGTGAGTGATTTTTTAAAATAGTTAGCCATAAAAATGTATAGATAGAAAATTTTTAAAATCTGTAACATTTATTTTTAAGATGTATATAGGTGCACTAATCGAATTTGGGTATAAAAAAAATGACTCACTAATCAAAGGATTACTGTATATAGTTTTAAATGGTCAGTAATTCATTATTCCGCTAATCAGACTTTAATCACACCTCTCACTCTCTCAATGATAACAAGAGCAAGCGTGAATTTCAAGACCAGCATTCGCCCCTGATCTAGTGGATAGGAGGAAGAGGGATGATATGATAGAGACGTACAAGTTGGTAAGGGGTTGCTATAGGATTAATATTGAAGAAGTTTTTCAAAAAATGGTGGGAGATCAGGGAAGTACAAAAGGTCATCCCTGGAAGATGTATAAGGAGGGTATGAGCAAGGGAGTGAGAAGTTTTTGCACAGAGAGTTGTGAATAGGCAAGGTATGATGAGCTGTGTGTATGACAAAGGGACCTCCTAGATGAGTTAGACTTCATGAATCCAACTCATAGGATCATCAGTTAGGATAATAATAATCAGTGCATCAGCATAATCACAAGGTGAAGCTACAATAAAGAATGTTAATTCTATTTATAGAGTTAAGGTGCCAGATGCCAATAAAATAAGATTATAATTAAGACCCAAATTTAAAATTAAGTGATTTGAAATAAAATTAAATTTAATTACATAATGAAATGCAGGAAATGCCATGGGAAGCCTCTTGTTCACCTGCACTTGCTGATTTCTTTAGAGCATCCTGAAGAATACTATTCTCTTTAATACAACCCCAACCTTCCTTTTGGGTTCAATACATACGTGATGTGTTTGCCATATGGCAGACTAGGAAGAATCTTTACTTATCTTTTTAACCAAAATCAACAGCCTACACCTGAACATCAACTTTACTATGGAAAGGATGGACAATTAGCCTTCCTGGATGGATGTCCTCCTTGCCCATACCCCTTCTGGAATGCTTGCTACTACTATTCACCATAAACCTATTTTCAAATGCGTTTGGACAGTTAAAATAGGATGTGCTTGTAGCAGTAATTTGGAGTTTGGTTAAAAACAGAAGACCAGGCTTGGTGTGTGCATGTGACATTTAGGTTGGTGTTTATACTACGAATGTTGATAAAGTGTATATGGAATAAAGTTATGGAATATGTAAAGTGAATATGGAAGAAATTTTTTGTACAGTTTTTGAGTTCTTTTTCAATTACTTTGGGTGGATTTTTTGAAGGAAGCTTTGTTTTATTTTAACTGCAGTGAGCTATTTTGATTTTCTGTTGTGCTTGTATTGCAGAGGCATATTTCTTAAGTGAATAGAATTTTTTACAAAGGAAAAAGAAAGTCCTCTAAGGGGGGAGGTCTAGCAATTTTATCAAATGATTAGCAAGTTTGTTGAAAGCGTTTTCACTTGCTTAGACTATAAATTAAAGATGCCAAGAAAATTTATTCTTGGTTTAATCCTCTACTCAAGTATAAGCAACTATAGTTTGCATGTGAAGTATCTTCATGACTAGGCTACTTGTATGAAGAAGCTAATGACTTCACATCAATTGTCTTAGTATCCTAAAATGCAATGTACACTCCCTTTTGAAAGAGTATAATGCTATACATTGTGGACAGACGAAATATAGTTTTGACCTTTATTGGGGTCTTATCAGTAGGAGCCAGATTCAGCAGGTACTTGCTTATGTTTGCTTACACTTGGATAAAGGATAAAATTAAGAATATAATTTCTTGGCATCTTTAATTTATAGTCTAATCAACTGAAAAACTTTTAAACATCTCTCTCTAATCCAGAGTATTTTAATAATTAGGTGATACATCTTTTCAGTAGTATACATGGGAAATACATATGACTTCTGCATTACTTCAACCTTCATATCTCTTCTGGTTCTGGCTCCCACTGATGGTAGCTTGCTTCCAGGGAGCAGAAAGGTTCTGCTCGGTAGCTGATTTTTGCCTGTTCTTGAGTGGAGTGGAGTGATGAGTTTAGCAGTGATTCTTTAAGGTTACTCAGTGAGATTTAGAGTAATCTTATAATCCAAAAACTCTGAGTGATCTTGTAGATCACTCAGAGTTTTTGGAGAGTTATTCCTGCACACTTTCTCATGGTGCACTCTGTTGGGTATCTAGCTGGTTACTGAATGAACAGATATGGGCTGGCAATATAGGATTTAGGACCAAATTGTATTCTTAAAGGCATAAACCATAACTCAAAATGATGGTACAACATGATGGAATTTCATGCTGGCTGCAGCGTCACCTGATAAAACAAGGCCACAGCTGTTTTCATGAAGAACCAGAGCAAAAAGCAAAAAGTCAGCTATTAGAACAAACCCTAACTCAACATCAGAGGAGATCAAGTTTGGTACCATCAACATAAAAAGCATCAATGGAAAAGAAATGGAACTAGCAGAAGAATTGGATAAGTACCAGATCAATAAAAATAAGTGTTACTGAAACAAAGAGGACAAAAACAGGTGAGATATTCTAAGAAACAAACACAAGAAGTTATATTCAAGAAATTACAATCAGGCAAAAGAGGAGTAGTTATAACATTAAACACTAAATATGAGGATAATGTATTTGAATGGCAGACAATATCAACTAAAACTGGATAGCAGCTGCAAAATGAGACATTTGTGCTTATTGCCCTACAGAAGATTCTACTAAGGAACAAGGAATTTTTGTTCAACTGCATTGTGTGAACTGCCTGCTAAAGAAGGCAGCTGACGTAATGAAAAAGGAAAAGCTAGTCCTTGTTGGAGACGTAACCAACAGAGCAGGAAATGATTACCAGACATACAAGAATTTTTGGGGAAAATTTGGAGAAAAGAGCAAAGTTAATAATAATGTTACGCACCTGCTAGATTTCTGCTCAGGATATGGACTAGTTATTACTAACACAATGTTCCAACATAAAAATGTGCAACATTCACATGGAGAGAAGAAGCTAGAAGTAAAAAAAGTCTCATTGATGATGTTATTATTATTAACATCTGACCTGCATGGAGTCAGACTAAGCATTGTTGAGGGTGATGTTTTTCCATTGGTTCAGGACACAAAAAGTATATAGAGGATTTGAAATAGGAAGTGATCACCATTTCGTGATGAGCAAGATAAAATTGAAGTTCATATTGAAAAGAAGGGCATGTAAGAAAGTTTTAAAACAAATCCAAGTTCAACAACTATCAGATGAGCATTGTAGATTCAAATACACACACATTATTCAAGAAAAATAAAAAGTTTGAAAACAAGAACCAAACTTTGGAGATTCAGCGGCAAACCCTAAAGAAAACTTTGATTGATTAAGAAAGAGAGGCATGTGATTAGGTAATCTGCAAGGTAATCTCCATGAGTCCACCATGATAATCTTGATGGTGGACTCAGGGAGATAAAGAGGCAGAGAAAGAAAAGAAGAAAGCACATCGAAAGTTCCTGGCAAGTAAGTCAGCTTGTGCTCTTAGGTAATACAGAGAAAAATGTTCTGTGAAATTCTCTAAACAAAAGTCATGGGAAGACTTTGGTAAGAACAGAAAATAAATATCGGGAAGGTGATAAAATTATTATTACTATTAACATTTGACCTCCATGGAGTCAAAGACTCATCGTGGAAGGAACAATATTGCACACAATGCTCATCCAACCATGCCTTAAACTGATTCAATGCATCTACAATCACAACACACTAAGGCAATGAATTCCACTCTCCATGTAAAGAACCCACTTCTCGGCTCGTAGCCTCCTGTTCTGCACCCCCCTCCTCAATTCCATGAAAAATCTATTCCATGTCAACCTGATAACAACCACTGACTAGCTTATATGTCGCAAATATATACCCCCTCCTCCTCCTCCTATTCATAAAGTTCTGCAGGCAACATTCTCTCAATATGTCGTTGTACTTTTCACATTTCAAAGCCCACTCACCACCTTTGGGAATCTTCTCTGGACCCCTTTCTAACATATCCTCATCACCATGAAAACTCTCGCAAACAAATATGTGCACAATAATCCATATGAGGCCTGATCCTGGCCTTATAAAATGGTACATCATAACCTCTTTATTTTTCACATCAGGGTCCTACACATTATTGCGATTATCCAACGTGATGTCTTCACAACCTGTGCAAGAATTTCAGGTCACTGTCCACCAGCACTCCCAGATCTCTCATCTCCTCTGCTTCCTTTAAACTTTATCCACCAAATGTATACTTTGCATCCCATCGCTGCTTACCAAATCTCAAAACCTTACACTGTGCAACACTGAAACGATAATTCTACTTACTCGCCCATTCATGCAATCTATGCAAGTCCTCCTGTAAGGCCATTACATATGCTTGACTCTGCATTGCTCTCCTCAATTTTGCATCATCTGCAAATCACTAGTTAAACCCATTCCCAAGATACAAAAAGAATAACAATGGTACCAAAACTGACCCCTGTGGTACACCATTAGTGATCCTCTTCTTTTGGGATACTGCACCCCAGTACAATTTTCTGATACCTATTTAACAAGTTGGTCACTGATCCAACTCAGATGTCTGTTATCCAATCCCATCTGTTTCAATTTATTTAACAGCTTGTGATGTGGCAGTCTATCAAAAGCTTTTGCAAAATCCTATTGCACAAGGTATTTGTTACCATTTCTGTATCCTACTTCTCATAAATCTCTCTAGCCACCTTTATGCAGTGGAACAATTTTACTTTCTTTCCACTCTCATGGAACCAGTGCAATTGCAAGACTCTTATTAAACAGGCATGCCAATGCTACTGCTAATTCCCTGGAACATTCCTTTCAGATGTCATTAAATCCTATCGCCTTCTTTACATTGAGGTTTTTTTTATTTCCTCAAATACCACTCTCCACATTCCCAGGCCTATAGCAACATCCAACTAAATATGTCTTCATGTCGACCTTCACATTACACCACACTGCCTCATAACCACTGTCAATATTTTCCTCTTTCATGTTTACCTTATATGAACATATTTGCCTGCTATCATCAGCAGCCCTCCCCTTCCCTCCTTGTCCTTTTTATCAATAAAAATACTGTATTCTTCCACTTCTATTCCTAGAATATCATCTTCATTCAGCAATATTTCACTTACTCCAATGATTTTGGGACAAATAAACTCAATCAGTGAAATCACTTCATCTACTTTATTTTTGATTCTTCTGGCATTTGTAAACAAACACTGTAATTCATTTCTAGGTCTATATCTAGTCATATCCAAGCCGCTTATTGGTTGTGATTTCCTCACCACACCTGTCCCATCATCTTTATCACTACTTACAAATATATACTCAGTCTCAACTTCCCCACCCACATCACAATATACTCCATCTTCATACTCACCTTCACTGCCACTTTCAACATTCACTCTCCCTATGCCATGTCTCCCTGTTCAACCGGGCTCCCTCCATTTCCCTGCTCTTCTTGCATTCTTATTTTCTCTTCATCTCTAACACTACTATTGTTTTCACTGCTATCTCTTCAGTACCACTCTCCTGATTTTTCACTTCATTTCTTTCATGCATCACACACTCACACTGTACTTCCATCCAGCAACACTTTCCAAAGCCATTCAAATGCAACCCATCATGCCTTTATAACTTTAATTTTCTCTCAAACACATGTGATACATCTACAAACTGTACTCCCTCACAGCTCTGCTGGAGAATACCATTCATGATTTGCTCTCCATTGCAATTCATCATTGTCATAAATTGGCAAACACACCGACAACCTTTCCCACTACACTATCTTTCACTCTTCTCAATAACCTCCCAATAATCATCCTCATTTTCCTTATGTCCACTTAGATCATTTGTCTCTACAATCACCACTAACTCTCCTGCTTGTTTCTTCCTCATGTCCAATGCCTGAATTATCCTACTCATTCTCCATCTTGGATAGCAGACCTCATGGACTCTCTCATTAACTAATCCTCTAGCTATGGAATCTCCTTATACTGCTATCCTGGAATCACTCATCACCTGTTTTACTCATTTTTTTTCATTTTATTCTGTTGCACACTTTCATTAGTTTCCATTAAACATCAAACATCACTCCGCATATTCTTTGTTACATTTTTCATTTTCAAAACTGTTCCATCAAATCCTGCGTTCCGACAATTTCACTTTCTGTCACACCTGCAGCCTTGCTATTTCTCGTTCTGCCACGCCCTTACTTCAGTTTTCTCATTCATACCTTCTTTCGCTCTTTTATCACTAACTTTCAATTCTACATTCTTGCATTCTTTCCCTCCCTCAGTTTCACTAGCTCTTTCATTTACACCATCTTCTATCTTTTCAGTCTGTTTTGCATTTATTGCCTCGTAGTCTAATATGGAGGTATAAAAGTTTTACAGTGGTTACACTGCATAAGTTAGAAAGCATGGTCAGAGGTCAAGTTCTGAATGGAGTAGAGCGTTCATAGTACTAATCTATAAAAAAAGAAATAAAACTGAATGTGAGAATTACAGATGAATTTCACTACTGAGTGTTGCTGATACGATTTATGCAAGTATGTATTCTTGAGCAAGTGATAAGAAAAATTATGGAGGAGAAATTTGGAGAACAAGCTGGGTTCACGCAAAACAGAGCTTTTGTCAGTTTCAGATTTTCACTTTAAGACAAAATGCTGAGAAATCATGGGAATACAACAAGGATCAGTAATTAAATTAAAGATACCAAAAAATTATATATTGGTTTAATTATTTATCCAAGTATAAGCAAACAAAGTTCGCACCTAAAGTATTTTCAGGACTGAGGCAAACTTGTATATAGAAGCTAATGACTTCATATCACTTGCCTTAGTATCCCATAATGAAAAGCACATATCCTTACAGATATGTATGATGTTATGCATTATGGGAAGGGTCACTACCCAGACCAGTTTCGACCTTTATTAAGGTCTCATAAGTGGGAACCAGACCCACAGGTAATTAAGTTTTGTACATCTGGAAAAGACATATATGAGAAGGAGCCAAGAGGAAAGCTCTTCAAAATGCTCTAGTTATATAGAGTAGATGGGACATTAGATCAAGCAATACATTGCCTCTATTGGAATTGTAAATCAGTAGTTAGAATTGAAGGAGGTACGAGAAGATTATGTGATGTTAAGTCAGATATGTGACAAGGGTGTAAATTATTTCCACTGTTATTCATCATCTATATGGATCACATTATGAAGGAAATTGGTATTAAACCTGATATCAGTATTGGAGACATTGATCTCAGCTTTTTACTATATGCAGATGATTTTATACTCCTAAATAAATCCAGGAAAAGTCTGAAGGATTCTGTGATCAAATCTACACTGATTTTCATATGAAAATCATTGGTAGGCAGTCAACTGAATAAATTTATATGCTGAACAAATCAATTTTAACTTATGGATCTGTGAGCTGGGTTAGAAATAAAGCTCTTGATCAAAGACTGGAGACAAAAGATATGAGAGAGTCTTGAGAAATGTTAGTGAACTGAAAAGATAGAATCAATGGTAATATCATATTAAAAACGAGTTTGATCAAAACACTAAACTAGCTGTATATAAGACAGTGTTCAAATCAATTTTAACTTATGGATCTGTGAGCTGGGTTAGAAATAAAGCTCTTGATCAAAGACTGGAGACAAAAGATATGAGAGAGTCCTGAGAAATGTTAGTGAACTGAAGAGATAGAATCAATGGTAATATCATATTAAAAACGAGAATATTAGGAAAGAACTCGACATTGATAGCATTCAGGAATGTGTTAGCAGAGCTAATCTCAGGTGGTATGGCACTTAAACAGAATGGGAGAGGAAGATTAGCTAAACAAGTGTTCTTTGCCAGGATGGTAAGAAAAAGATTCAAAGGAAGACTAAAATGTAGGTGGACTGATACAGTAAAAAGTGCCTTAATACGGATAATAGGCTAATCAGGAGAAAAATTGTTGATAGAAAGTTGTAATTTTATTTTATTTTATTTAGCGTATGATGTACAGGTCTCAGCATATTACATATATATTACATAAAACAACATAAAAACAATTGTAAAAATCATATTAAAAGGAGTACAGTAGATTGAAATGATTAAACATTAAAAATTAAGAATCAGGAGTCAAAGCTTAATCCTTAAATCCCAGATCTATACTCCAGGGATTCTGGGGTAAGTTTAAAAAAGTCCTTTTTAGTGCCTGAGAATGAGTAGATAGGGCATTCAAGTGCAATATGATTGATAGTCTGCATCCCGTTTCTATCGGACCAGTTCTATTTATGCAAGAGATGCTTACATCTCCCATGTCCTGTTCTGATCCAATTTAAAGTGGTCCATACATGTGTAGGGAGATCAAAGCTCTCCAGATGAGATATTGCATTTGAAATGGGAATTTGAAGATTGGAGGTACATTGAAGCCAATACTCTCCCCATGACTCGCACAGGTCGTTCATTTGTATTGCACTCCTCCAGGTAGGGTGCCTGGATTTCAATCTTTGTGAGATATGGAAGGAAATGTCTTGGTGAATAAGCAAGGAACTGTTTCCAATTATTTTTGTCATTAATTTGCTTAAGGCTTGGGTCCTGCGAAGCGAGGGAGGGGCTATATTACCGAGAGTTGGGAGCCAGTAGCCAGGAGTAGATCTTAGAGCTCCAGAGATTATTCTCATAGTTTGATTCAGCTGGACATCGACTAAAGAAGTGTGTACACTGTTCAGCCACAGTGGAACACAATACTCTGCTGTAGAATAGACCAAAGACAGTGTGGCAGTACGCAGTATGTTGGCATCAGCACCCCAAGAAGTACAAGCAAGTTAATGCATTATATTATTATGAGTTTTTAATTTTCCAGTGATATTTTCTAGATGATATTTAAATGTCAAACTTCTGTCTAGGGTAACTCCTAGGTATTTTGGATGACCTGTTTATTTCTGAAGTAAACTTTTGGGATATAGTTGGCCTGGATATTACTTAAATGAAAGGATGCTACTTCAGTTTTTTTTCAGGTTAGGTTGTAATCGCCATCACCTAAAATATTATCCAGTACAGCCAGATCTTCAGTTAAGATGTTCTCAGCTTCTTGGAAAGAGATACTTGTATACATCTGTCTGCTAGTATTTGATTAATTAGGTTGGCTAGATTTGGTGATTGGAGTTTCTAAGAATTTTAAGATAAGACCCTCTCTCCACACTGTGTCATAGGCAGCAGAGAGGTCCTCAAATACCACTATTGTTTTCAACTATTTTTCAAAACCATTCTCTATAAAGGTTGTCAAGGCCAGTATTGATCGCAACAACTTCTGTCAGGCTTGAAGCCAGCCTGTTCCTAAGGAGTTCTATTATGTATACTTGAAGAAATCATGTTGTATATCATTCTTTCCAGAAGTTTCAGGCAGATGCTTAACAAGGCAATAGGACAGTAGTTGGAAGCAACTGTAGGGTCCTTGCCAGGTTTTAAGATCGCAATGATTTTAGATATTTTAAAAATTGATGGAAGCATGCCAGAGTCCAGGATATTATTATACATAGCAGTAAGCCATTTAATAGTTTTTGGTCCACAGTTCCTAATTAATTCAGGGTAGATGTTATCGAATCCAGCAGCCTTCCCAGTCCCTCAGTGAGTTAACTGCCTGGGTAAGTTCCTGGGGAGTGAAAGCTTGAGATAGTGATAATGGTGGAAGATCTGTTTTAAGATTTTTTAGTTTTTGTTTCACCCCTCTCATAGCTACTCTGTCTTGAGAATATTTAGTCACTGGATATGCTTTGCAATGTGTTTTGGATCTATGGCGAGCAGTTTACCAGAAGTCCTTGTATTAGGGTCAAGCTTCCTAATCAGAGACCAAGTTTTTCAGTTGGAATGAGTAGAATTAAAATTGTCCACTATCTTAATCCATTTGTCTTTCCTAGCATTGTCAAGAGACTTCAGTAGCTCAGTGGCTACTGTAGGGTTATTATTAGAAGAGAATTCTTTATACAGTCTTTCACTGTCACTATTCCAGCTTGGAATATAATCTCTCCTAAAACCTCTTGAAATGATTTGTTTGGCAGCATCAATAATAATGCTAACAAATCTATTGTAATTGTTTACAGTGGACTTTATAAATGTTATTACAGTGTCAACCTCTTTCTTAAAAGAATCCCAGTCAGCTTTCAGAAAGTTCCACCTAGGTTTTAATACTGTTCTTATGATTGGAATATTTAGGCCTACTTTATAGATTACAGGTCGATGTTGGCTATTTGGAAAATTGTCTAATACTTTCCTAGAAATGCAGATGTGGCTGATATTATTGTCTGCAGTACAGAAACACAAATCAGGTTTATATCCTCTTCCCCATCTGGGGTGTAACATAGTTTGTCTCCTCGTGGTCAACCTTGATAACGCTAAATAGTCTACAGCACATATGGGCAACCCCCGGCCCTCTACTTCTTTTGATTCGGCCCTAATCTATTTCAGCAAAGTTTGTCTGATTCATGGTGGGAGAAAACATGGTGTGTTCTACTAACTCACATTAAGCTGACGTCATATGACTTATGCAAAACACACTATGTTTTCTCCAACCAAGGTCTCTTTCTCACTTTGACTAGCGGTGTGTGTGTGTGAACGTATTACAACGTGTCAGTTCTGTACTTGCGTTGGTGTTGTGCTTTGTTCAGTGCCTGCATTGATGTTATGTTCTGTTTGGTGCCTGCATTGATATTGTGTTCTGTTCAGTGTCTGCTGTGTATAAGACAGTTTTGTTTGAGAGTTCTGGATATTGCTTATAAATTTTGGACAATGTCTGGGGTTATTGAAAAAAAAAAAGAAAAGTAGATGCAGAGAATCATCAATTTCAAGACAACTGGATGGAGGATTATTATTTTATTCTGAATAAAGGTTTGCCTGTATGTTTGCTGTGCAACGAATCTGTATCCGTCAAAAAATACAACTTGAAGAGACACTTTACTTCGAGACATGCGGATCACCCAAAAATTGATGGACAACTACGAAAAGATGAAATACAGAAGTTGAAGAACTTGAATACCCAGCAGCAAATGTTCAACAAGCAAAGAACGCAGCACCACAGCATTGTCAAAGCCAGCTTCGTGGTAAGCGAAAAAATCGCTAAGCATTCAAAGTCATTTGGTGAAGGGGAATTTATCAAAGAATGTCTGCTGGATGTTGCAAGTATAATATGTCCTGAAAATAAAAAAGACTTCGAGAATATTCGTTTGTCATGCTGTTGTCCGATGGAGAGAAATTATGGCTGATGATATCAAAAAAAGTTTAAAAGAGAAGATTGCTAGATTGGAAGCATTTTCAATTGCTTTGGATGACAGCACCAATGCCTCCGATACAGCACAATTAGCAATATTTATTCGAGGAGTTGATGTGGATTTCAACATTACAGAAGAATTATCGGCCGTTAAAAAGAACAACTACTGGTGAAGATATATTTGAAACAGTCAACACAGTCTTCGAGAGATTTGGACTTAAATGGAGTTCACTATCTGGCATATGCACTGATGGAACCCCTGCAATGGTTGGTGCACAGAAGGGATTTATTGGAATGGTTCATGAAAGAGCAATATAACTACAGATCCATCTGGAAAATTTAACAAATTTTCACTGCATTATCCACCAACAAAATCTGTGTGCAAAATCGATTAAATTCACAAATCTTATGGAAATTGTAGTGGCCAGTATTAACTTTATTAACTCACTGCCAATTTAAGGAGTATTTGGCAGACCTATTTTTGGATTATGAAGATGTGTCTTATTATTGTGAAGTGAGGTGGTTGAGTAAAGGTAAAATGTTAAAACAATTTTATGATCTGAGACAAATCATTGCAGATTTTATGGACATAAAAGGAAACACAATTAACCAAGTAAAAGATGATGAGTGGGTGTGTGATTTGGCATTCCTTGTAGATGTTACCGGATACCTAAACGAACTGAATCTTAAATTGCAAAAACAAGGACAACTGGTTCATGAACTGCATGGACATGTCAAAGCTTTTTTGTAATAAACTAAGATTGTTGGAAAGTCAGATAAGAGCTAAAAATTGTTATCATTTTCCTACTCTAACAACTCATAAAAATATCCCTTATAATTGTTATGGAGATGAACTGAAGGCACTAACAGAGCAATTTGATAAAAGGTTTGCCAACTTCAAAAACAAAGACTCCACATTCGCTATATTTGCTTGTCCGATGGATGCTGATGTAAATAATGTGCCAGAAAACTTACAGATGGAACTTATTGAGCTTCAGGCAGATTTAGTGCTAAAATCATAATTTAACAACATTGCTTTGACAAATTTTTATAAATTTTATTTGGTGGAAGAAACATATACAAATTTACGTGACTTTTCAAGAAAAATCATTTGTCTTTTCGGCAGCACATACATATATGTGTGAATAGTTTTTTTCGAGGATGAAATACAATAAATCAAAAATTCGGACAAGAATAATGGACAAAAACCTTGAAAATTCTATGTGATTATTCTTAAGTAATATTAACGTCAATACAAGGCCAATCTTCACATTAAATTGTCATGTCATTCATTATATTATAAAATTTATGTAGAGCTTTATACCAAAGCATTATATTATAAATAAATGAAATATGAAGTAGAAACTTGTTTTAATTCATTTAATATTAATTTATTTTATTTAATAATTTGGTCCGGCCTTTGACTCGGAGACAGAATGATAATTTGGCTCCCGAACTAGGAAAGGCTGCCCATGCCTGGTCTACAGCGACAGATGGCTCTGTATTTCCAGGGAGTCCAAAGACTCATCGAGGGAGGGCTCCTACTCTACAACTCTCCATCTCCACTAACCCACCAACCGCAACTACCTTCATCATCAACACTAACGCCATCTACAGCCAACCACCACCACTAGTATTTTCAGAGACAATCACAAACATCCATGCACGTGGCATATTTGAACCCGTAGCCTTTTGGCTGGAGAGCAGATATGCTAACCATACTTCAATAAAGGTCGAAACTGGTCTGGATACGGGTCCTTCCTATATTCCATACCGTTATACATGTCCAAAAGGGGGTTGCTTGGCATGGCATGCATTATGGGATACTAAGGCAACTGATGTGAAGTCACTGGCTTTTGTATACAAGTAGCTCAGTCATAAAAATACTTCACATTCAAACTATGTTTGTTTACATTTGGATAAAGCATTAAGCCAAGAATATAATTTTTTGATTTAAATTTCAATGGTTAGCAAGTTTGTATGTAGGACTGTTTATACTATCAACAATTGGTTGTAATGGTTCAACATATATATCTGTATGGAAAAGGAATCCAATAACTGTTTACCCTTCCAAGATACACTAGCCACACACACCTTCCAAATGGTTAATTATCCTTTTTACGCAAGCCTACAAAACAATCACACTACCATCCAGCACAACAGTATGGTCTACTAAGGACACTAACATACAAGCCCAGAGCAATCTGTTCCACTGATACTACTCTTAGCAATGAACTCACCTATTTATGCCACACTGTGTTTTAGCCAATGGCTGTAATCACCATAAAATAGATAAAATATTAAATACCCCTCCCCTCAAATCCCCTCCTTTCTCTCATACACAAGACAAAAAAAAAAAAAAAAAAAACTTACTATTTCAGCATTCAAAGCAAATGTTAATTAATACCAGCTCTATACCACATTTAAACCTTATATCAAAATGGCAATCCTCATCCATTCACCTAAGGACAAGCTCACTCTTTTTTTTACATCTAGGATGCATATGAAGTGCCCTGTACTTGTGACCAGCTTACTATGGACAGATATGATGATCTGTTGACATCCACCTTGAAAACATAAGAAATACTTTTGGCATCATTGTTATGGCAAGTTGAGAGTAGTAGAAAATGTTGTAATACCCTTTCACACCAGATTAGATGGAAGAAAACAAAATTGCTACACAGAAGTCATTCTGCTGAACATTACAAGTTCAGCAGAACTTTAAAACATTACCAAAAATCTGGAGGCATTCATTTTAAGATTGAATTAATGTATGTTAACCTCTCTCTCTCTCAGTATCAAATAATAGATGGTGCAATGAGGACTTTAGTTATTTGTGTTGTCTGTTACAATTTTAAACTGCTACCACTATTAGTTAATTGTTACTATTTGCATACTGTTATAAACTACTTAAGCTCTGATAATGTTGGGCAGTGAACTAGCAAAACATCCCCAAAAATTTGAAGCGTCATTTTAACATCCTAATCCTCAAGTATTTGTCTTAAAGTGAAAATCTGATCTTGAAAACCTCTATTTGGCCTGAACCAAGCATCTTATTCTCCAAGTTTCTCCTCCAGAATCTTTCTCAACCTCTTTTCAAACATGCTTGCATAAATCTTACCTGGAACACTTAGTAGAGAAATTCCTGTCTAATTCTTACATTCAGCTTTATTGCCTTTTTTTTATAGATGAGTACGAGGCTTGTTCAATAAGTCCGTGCAAAAATGAAGAAAACATAATTTTTTTGGGACAAACATTTTTTATTTTTCAACATAGTCTCCTTTGAGGTCTATACGCTTAGTCCAATGATGCTCGAGTTTTTTGATCCCATCCATATAGTATGATTTGTCCAACTCTTCAAAATAGGCAGTTGTTTTGGCAATCACCTCATCATTTGATAAAAATCTCTTTCCTGCCAGCCATTTTTTTCATGTTTGGAAACAGATAGTAGTCCAAGGTAGCCAAATCTGGAGAGTGGGGGGGGGGGATGCAAAATGACTTTGTAGAGTAAATTAAACAAGTTTGCAGTCACAATTGCAGAAGAGTGAGAGGGTGTGTTGTCGTGGTGAAAAAAAATCTTTTTCGCGAAGTGTGGTCCTCTATTTCATTATTTAAATAATCCAACAAAGATGCATAATAAACTCTGGTAATTGTTTTGCCCTTTTCCAAGAAGTCTATGAAGATTATGACACGAGCATTCCAGAAGACGGTGGACATAACCTTTCCTGCTGAAGGAACGGTTTTTGCTTTCTTTGGTGCAGATTCCCCGCTTGCAACCCATTGTTTTGACTGTTCCTTGGTCTCAGGCTGGTAGTGATGAATTCATGTTTCATCCACTGTTACGAAACAACGCAAAAATTCCTTTGGATTCCGTTGAAACAGCTTCAAGCTATCCTTGTAACACTTCACATATTGATGCCTTTGATCCAGTGTGAGCAAACGCGGCACCCAATCTTGCGGATAGTTTTCTCATATGTAAATGTTCATGTAAAATATTATGTATGCTGTCATTTGAGATGCCCACAGCCTTAGCAATTTCACGCACCTTCACTCTTCTATCATCCATCACCATATGATGGATTTTTTCAATAATTTCTGAAATCAAGGTGTCCTGAACGTTCAGGACGCCCTGAATGTCACTGCTTGGTTCAGCGTCACTTGTGCTCATATGGCTACTTCGAAAATTACTAAACCACTCTAATCGAAGGTGCAGACTCACCATAATGTTTATCAAGATTAGCTTTGGTTTCCTGAGCTGTTTTACCTTTCAAAAAGTAATATTTAATCACTACACGAAATTCTTTCTGATCCATTTTTCACAAATCACGGTACTCGATCGATTCAAATGAACGCCAAACACAGAGTAATAGATCTATCTGACTGAAACTTAATGTGATCCTCCAACAGCTGCCAGCAACTAAAAATAACCTCGATACATACTAGTGGCGCCATCTCTTAGACTTTGCACGGACTTCTTGAAGAGCTCTCGTACTATGAGAGCTCTGCTCCAATCATTGGGAATTTGACCTTCTGATTATGCCCTTTGAATTATGCAGGGTAACCACAGCAAAACTTTTATACCTCCATACTTAAGTATTCCTGGTCAAATATCATCTATTCAAGTTGCCTTTCAACATTTCAAGCTTTTGACAGCTTTTTCTACTTCAAGTAGTGAATATATATGCCTCATTCCTAGGTTTGTCAGAATTTGGAAAACCAAATACGGAACAATTTTGGCGAGTTGGTTTTACGAAATAAAAAATAAATCTGGTATTTAGTTTTACAAAATAAGTAGTATCAATACTTTTGGAATTGGAACATAAAATGCTCAATTTGTGTTTCTGAGTGTTAATGTACCGATTTTTGCATGTGCAATACTAAACGTTCGCCTACAGATTTCATAATCAACTTCATCGTTATGTTTCCCTTTTGCAATAAAATTCCATTCTTTTGAATAATCATCGTTAAAAATACACTTTCGTTTTGGCACTGTTAAGGGCTTAAGGAAAGAAACAAAATTTAATTTACCTGTGTATAATTAAGAAAAAAATTAATTTAATTTTAATTATATGTTTTATGTATTAACCAATTATCACACATTCATAAAAGATGAGATATTATTTTTTAATAATTATTGAAATAACATCCACGTACTGTACTGATACCGCACTGCACAATGTCCAAATATGAACTGTTTGAAAATAAGCAAATGCAATATATCTGTACAGAATTATAAATAAAATGCTTATACTAAATAAACATGACTAATGAAAGGGACTGTGGCCGCTATGCCACCAGCATAAACTGTAAACACAATTAATTTCCTCGAATTGTATGGTTTTTATGGCTTACAAATCAATTTGAGTTGGATTATTCGAAAAGAATATTGAAAATTATAATTGATTAACCTAATATTTATAATTTTGTCTTTTCATTAAAAAAAGGGACATTAGGCTGTCCCTACAAGTACAATATGGGACAGTCTCATATATAAGGAATGTCTGGCAAGCCTAAGCATTCCTCTTGAAAATTTTCCAGTATAGTTCTGTCACTGCTTGGTTTGTTTAACAGTCTTTCAAAGTAATTACTCCAGACATCTAGGATATTATTATTATTATTATTACGTGACACCTCCAGGAAGTTCAAAGACTCATGAAGGGAGGTACCTACTCTACAACTCTCTGTCTCCACCAACTGCAACTACCAATGCCATCTACTGCCCACCACCACAACCACTAATATTTGCACTGACAATCACAAACACCCATGTCTACAGTGGGATTCGACCCTGCGGCCTTTTAAGTGTGGAGTAGATATGGTAACCATGCGACCAACCAGGCTGGTTGGCTGAGTGGTTATCATTATCTTCATACATTTCTAAGCATTACAGTAGCCACCAGAACCTTTTGCCATTTCCTAATAATGATTTTCCATATTCTTAGCAAAGTCTTCCTGTGACTTTTGTTTAGCGCTACTTTTACACATAGCTTAGCTCTCTTACATTTTTCTCTGTCTGCTTTTAGGACATCTGCTGACCAGGAATTTTAGATGCTTTCTTCTTTTCCAGGAATGCTTCTTTAACTTCTTGTGTACACCATAGTGTTCTAACTATCTTTGCTATCCTTGCAGACAACTTCACCACATACTTCCTTAGATGAAACAATCAGTGTCTTTTCAGAGTGTGCCACTGAAACTCCAAGGTTTGGTTCTTGTTTTGAATTTATGTAAATATTTCTTCAAAAATTTTTGTACAGTTGAGTCTGCAATTCACCTGTAAAAGCTGCTCAACTTTAATTGTTTTAAAATTTTTCTTACATACTGTTCTTTTCAATGTGATATCCATTTTTATCCTGCTTAGTACTAAATAATGAAAGCTTTTGATTTCAAATTCTCTGTACACTCTTGTTTCCTGAGCCAGCATCATGATATCACGATCAACAATGACATAGTCAATGAGGCTTTTCTTATTTCTTGTGTCTACTCTCTATGTGAACTTGTGCAAAACTTTATGTTGTAATATGGTGTTAGTAATGAGTAGTTCATGTCCTGAGCAGAAGTCCAGTATATACTTGCCATTATTATCAGGTTTGCACTTTTCTCCAAATGTTCCTATATGCCTAGTGGGATTCATTCCCTACTCTGCCGTTCAGATGCCCAACAAGGACCATTTTCTTTAAGTCAGCTCAGCTGCCTGTTCTAATGACTCAAAAAATTCCTCCACTTCTTCCTAAAAAAAACTTCTGTGGGACCATAGGCACAAGTAAGTTTCATTGTCATTCTCCCCATTTTGAATTTTGGCTACATAACTCTAAAACTGTTTTCCAATCAAGAAGTTTATCTTCATATTTGGTATAATAAATTTAGTTTAAGCCTTTATCCAAGTGTAAGCAAACAAAGTTTGCACCCGAAGTATCTTTAGGAGTGAGGCAACTTGTGGTAAAGGTGGACCAAGCTCTCATCACTACTTGTCTCTTAGTATCTCCCATAATGCAAAGCACATCTCCTTGCAGACATGTATAATACTATGCATTAAGGGAAGGGCCATTACCCAGACCGGTTTCGACCTTTATTGAGGTCTCATCAGTGGGAGCCAGACCCATAGGTGGTGATACTAAGGTGGAAGCAATGGAGAGGTCATATTTACCTATACGAGTTGCCAAACGGTGTCTCACCTTATTATTAAATTACTCTGGATTTAGAGAAAGATGTTGAAAGTGTTTTTCCACTTGGTTAGACTATAATAAATTTAGTTTGTTTAATCCTTTATCCAAGTGTAAACAAACAAAGTTTGCACCTGAAGTATCTTTGGCATAGCATTATACATGTCTGCAGGGAGATGTGCTTTGCATTATTACATATTTGCATCTCATCAAAATAAGTAATGATGAGAGCTTGGTCCACCTTTACCATGAGTTGCCTCAAACTTTGTTTGCTTACACTTGGATAAAGGATTAAACTAAATTTATTATAGTATAACCAAGTGGGAAAAAACTTTCAACATCTTTCTCTAAATCCAGAGTACTAAGGTGACACACCTTTTGGCAACTTGTATAGGTAAATATAACCTCTCCATTGCTTCCACCTTAGTATCACCACTCTGGGTATGGCTCCCACTGATGAGACCTCAACACGGGTCGAAACCAGTTGGAAGCTTGGGTATGAATGGCAATGCTCTAGCCCATGAAGTTTTAACTGAGGCTCGGCTGTTGCTGTCACCCAGGTCCTGGGTGGTGGTGGTGGTGTGTGTGTGGGGGGGTAATGAATGGCAATGCTGTAGCCTATGAAGTTAACTGAGGCACGGCTGTTGCTGTTACCCCTCGGATGAGATATGAGCAAATGAGTGGCTCTGCTCGGTGGTGGGGTGAGCCTGCCATGGTGTAGAGCCAACCGGTTCTGAGAGTTCTCAGTGGCCGGGTGAGCCTGTTACTGAGGGGAACAACACCGAGTTTTTGGAGTTTGACCTGTACTTGAACATTCAGTAAATGTCAATACTGGTCTGGTTAGTGGCCCTTCCCTTAATGCATAGCATTATACATGTGTGCAAGGAGATGTGCTTTGCATTATGGGAGATACTAAGACAAATAGAGATGAGAGCTTGGTCCACCTTTACCACGAGTTGCCCCAGTCCTGAAGATACTTCAGGTGCAAACTATGTTTGCTTACGCTTGGATAAAGGATTAAACTAAATTTATTAGTCTAACCAATAGGAAAAAAACTTCTAACTTCATGTTTGGTATTGAATGCTATTGCTACTCCTTCCTTTCCTTGATCATTATTGCCTGAAAATAACTCCCTATACTTATTATTGAATGAAATCTCCCATGTTTTTTTTTTGTCTTCTTTGTCTCAGTAATACCAATTATATTTACGTGGTCCCATTCTTCTGCAAGTTTGATTTCTTTTTGATTAATACTCCTTATACTGATGGTTCCTATCTTCAGCTCTTCTGATGTCAAGTTTATTTGTCTAGATGATTAATATAGATTATTTGATTTATTTATTTAGTATTATTATTATATGGACACATCCAAGGGCTCTGATGACTCATTGTGGGAACTCAAACTATCTACACAATCTGTCATACCACTCCTTGAACCAATTAACAGACAAAGCTCTAACAACTGACTCCGGCAATCCATTTTATTCATTAACAACTCTGCACGCAAAAAAATTTAGTCCTCACACACCCTCACTAACCACACTTTTAACTCAACTTCCAGGGATAACCCATCGTTCTGCTCCCTCTAGCAAAGTGCCGAAACATTTCCCCTGCATCAATCCTATAAAACCATTTGTATCTTAAATATTTCTAAAACATCCCTACTTTTCTGCTTATCAATCAATTTTTGCATTCTATCATCTTGACCACTTGCCTCTGGATGTTCTCCATCACTTCCTCATCACCCCAAGAAACACAGGTGACTAGATGTGAGCAGAGTAATCTAGATGTGATCATAAGTGATCAGCTGTGGGACTGGATGTTATTTCACCATGGGTTTTGAGAGAATGTGCTAAAGAACTGATGGCTCCATTGAGCTGGGTTTTCTCTGAAAGTCTGGTTACAGAAAAGGTGCCCAGGGAATGGAAGGAAGGTAAGATAGTGCCATTGCATAAGGGTGGTAGCAGACTGGAAGTGTCTAATTATAGGCCAGTTTGTGTGTCATCAGTAGTTGTTAAGATCTTGGAGAAATTAGTGAAGGACCGTATACAGAGTTGGGCTGATGAGGATAATGTTATCTCTGAGAGTCAACATGTTTGTTAAGGGGTGCTCTTGCTTTAGTAATATGATTGCCTTTTATAACAAAGTGACAAGGGCAGTTGATCAGGAAAAAGAATATACTGCCATTTTTTTAGATTTTGCAAAGGCATTTGATAAGGTGTCACATGATAAGCTGATATTTAAGTTGCAGCACATGGGTTTAGATGTCCAGTTAGTCAACTGGAATCAGGATTGGCTGTCTTATAGGTATCAGAGATTTGTGTATGGTAGGGACAATATCAAGGAGGCAGGTTACAAGTGGGGGTTACACAGGGCTCAGTACTGGGACCTATATTGTTTAACCTTTATATCAATGACATTGTCAATGGATTGCAAGGAGATATTCAGTTGTTTGCAGATGATGTGAAGCTGGGAAGGGTTATTAGTAATAGTGCAGACATAGCAGCCCGGCAAGAGGATTTGAATAAACTTCACAATGGGCAAATGAATGGAGGGTGTCGGTTTGATGCAGCAAAATGTAAAGTCTTCTTCGAAGTTTGGGATACATCGATGGGAGGCTACATTCTCGATTAAAGGAGCTGTACTGAAGGAAATAGGGGAGACAAGAGATCTTGGGGTGATGATTGATAGAAAACTGAAATTCAGGGAACATATTGCAAAGGTGATGAAGGTAATCCAGAGGTTGCTGGCCTGTAGAGATAAAAGAGTTATCGTTCCATTTTATAAGACCCTGATCAGACCACACTTAGACTATTGTTCTCAAAGGTCCACAGGATTTGAAGGGGATAAATTAACTGTGGAAAGGGTACAGAGGCAGATAACAAAGATGGTTTCAAGACCGTATAATGTTAGTTATGAGGATCGGCCGAGGGAATGTGGACTGCAGGTTTGGTGGATAGAAGAAGGAGAGGTGATATGATCAAGACTTTTAAACTGTTGAGAGCTAGTTACAGGGTTGACACTAGGGAGTTCTTTCGTTTGGTGGAACAGTGGGAAGAAGCAATGACAAGGGGAAATCCCTGGAAGTTATGAAAGGAAGCTGTGAGCAAGAGGATGAGGAGTGGTAGCATGGAGGGTTGTTGATCCATGGAATGCATTGTCTGACAGAGTGGTGAGAGCAAGAATGGTCAATGAGTTCAAGCAGTGGTATGATAGACTTTGTGTTTTCTAGGAAAGAACCTCCCACGATGAGTCTTTTGACTCCATGGAGGCTTGAATAATAATATCAAGGTTTTATAAAGAGGAATAACAACTATCTTATCTCTACTTGTTAGTGTGCCCTTCAATATCCAAGTAATCTTATGAGCTACCTTAGCAATATGTCCTCTAAACTCCAACTTTCTATCTACCAGCATTCCTAAATCCCTAGTGTCATCTATTTTTTAGAGTACAATTCCATCAATGTAGTACACTGCTTGTAATCTATTTATCCCAAAATGCATAACTTTACATTTCTCCAAATTAAACTGACATTCATTATCTTTTGCCCATACTGACAGCCTATTTCAATCATTCTTCAAGCTCTCTGCATTGCCTTGATTCACTATTACTCTACCTAATTTTGCATCATCAGCAAACAAACAAATATTTCCTTTCAGGTTATTTCCTATATTGCTTATGTACAAATTAAACAATAGTGGTCCTTGTACTGAACCTTGTGGCACACCACTAGTACCAGCTTTCAATTGAATTCTGCTCTTCAAAATACCACTTTTTGATATCTATTCAGCAGCCATCCTCTTATCCACATAAACAGTGTCGTATCCATTCCTATCTGTTCTAATTTTTGTAACAGAGTTCCATGTGGTATTCTGTCAAATGCCTTTCCAGCAGAATCATTGCGCAGTCATTTCCTTCAACTGTTACTTCAACATTTACTTCAACTGTTACATCATCAGCTGTTACTCTATTATAAAAAGTTAGTAAATTACTAAAGCATGAGCGACCCTTCACAAAGCTATGTTTCCTTCACAGAGAAGGGCAACATGGCTTTCTTAAATTTCTTTTTTTGAACAATTTTTCCAGTACTTTTACCACTACTCCTAAAATACGTGATTGGTCTATAATTTGCTACTATAGCCTTAGAACTTCCCTTATGCAAGAGAATAATTTTGCCCTCTTTCCACTCCCTTGAAATCTATCAGAGCTGATATTCCATCTATCCCACAGCCGCATTTACATTAAGAATATGTCATATCCTAAGGACCTCCAATTCATGCACCCCTATTCCCACACAAGTCTCTGCAACAGCATTATCTTCACTTGTATGATATAGTCTTGCAAAGTGCTCACTCAGTAACTCAACTATTTTATCTGATTCTGTCGCTTCATTACCATCAACACTCATTAAGGTTATTTGTCCCTAGTGAATCTTCCTCTTACTTGCCACATAGCAAAAGACTCTTTGGGATTTCCTTTGGCCTGCTAGGTTAGTTTCTTTTTGTAATCTGATTTTGCCTTCCTTATTATATTGGTCACATTTCTTGTCTGACCTTTGTACTATTCATGAATTTGCTAGTTGCTTTTCTCCTTATATTTCTATTCCTGTAGCTCATGCTTAATGACATTACTCATCCAACTACCTCCTACCTGATTCACCCTGCTTATCTTAGGTATACATATCATCTTAGGTAATTTAATATTGCTTTCACTAGACAGATGTCCCTTAACCATCTCCCATGCACCAATAACATCCTTCCTTTGCAAGATTTTATGACATGGCACAGCTTCGAGCTTCCTTCTAAGCTTGTCATAATCACCTTCCTTGTAGTTCTACACATACTCATTCTTGATAGAATATTCCTCATTTTTTTACCATCTCCTGAATCAAGGCTGCATGATCACTTTTCCCCAATGTTGTGGCCAAGTTGGCCACTCTGATTGGATAGCTCTTCTGAGTTATGGATCGCTCTTCTGATCGTATGACCAGGTCCAATATACCCACTCCTCGATTCCCGCTCCATCACATGTTATTGGAAGTAATTATCTCTCAGAAGGCATATAAATTCCATTTCTTTACTGTCATGTGATCTCTCTTCCTTCCAAGCTATATCTCCATAGTTGAAGTTCCCCATAATAATGACTTGATCTGTACTCATTGTACTAATTTTGTGATGCATGTCTTCCAGATCATCTGGGGAACTCCCTGGCCTATATCAACAATCAACTGTATATTTTGTATTACTGGCCTTGATCTCACACCAGACTGTTTCAAATGAACAGCAACTCTCTCGTTCTTTTTTGGCTTGAGTTAATCTGCTATCATTAGTAATACTCCTCTCCTCATCCCATCTTCTATATCTTGTTTGAAAATACCAAACCCTTCACATTCTATCCCTGTAACTATATCCGGAGAGTTCATCGCGGGAAAATTGATCACGGGGAAAATTAATTGCACAAAAATTCATTGTGAATATGTGTGAAAATAAAATTTTTTTTTTAAAATTTATGTATAAAGTTATTCATATTCTTTCTTACTAGAGGCTCTGTAGATGGAATATTAATTGTTACAGAACTGGGATAGGATGATGAGGGAGAAAGAGCACCATATTTAAGAATATTTAGGAAGAATAGTTATATCCAACTAACTGCTTATTGTTGTCAGATTTCTAACAACAATCAGCAGTTGTAATAATCGAGACTTATTTTTAGGGGGTAAAAGAACACCGTAAATGATGTTATACATGAAAAGATAACATGAAATCTATTAGGGAAAATTAAAATTATTTGAACTGTTTGTTATCTGCTAAAACACGTTAAAACAAGTGTTGTGCACCTAGAAGGCATGAATGTCATCATGATGTTCTGTTTTTATTTTATTCCTTCAAAATTGTTCTGTTAGCCACTTCAAAGGAGCAATTATTATTCTGTTGTTATTAAAACAACTTAAAAATTTATCTTCAAGAGGAAGTGGAATTTGTAGTCCTGAAAAGGATTGTTTTGATGATTGAAAAGGAACACTTTTTATTTCATACTATTCAAAATTGAGCAGTATGAGGGGAAAAAATGAAACAAAAAAGGTGAATGCACAGCTACAAAGTTTTCAAAATAAAAAATTATGGGCAACTCTTCTTAAGTAATCAAGTCTTTTTGCAGTATCACGATAGTGTTTCTTACTAGGAGGAGGTTGGGTGCCAGCTATATATTGTTCTATTTTCCCCTCATTGAAATGTTGCTCATCCCTCAAAGTTTTTAGAAACTTCCATATTGTTGGATGAGAAGCACCAATTAGTTCACTGAATGCACGATGCCACCCTTCGCATGAGTTGTTTGTCTTTGGTAACCCTTCCAGAGCAGCATGGTAACAATTCCATAAGGCATGGGGGGGAAGCAAGGTGGATGACAAAGTGATTGACGATCAGGTTTGCCAATCCAGGTGTTTTCTATGTAGTGCAGAACAGACTGAGCTTCAGCAGGATAGTCATTATTTTCACATAACACTTCAAAAGCAAGTACAGCATTTGTAGATGGCACAAAAGCAATTGCCGATATCATGCGCATTTTTATTGCAAATTTGGAATCAGCAGGAATCACGTTATCATTTATAATACCATGAATTGTGTACAGCTGCTCAAAAAGAGGTGGAGTAGTTTTAAAAGTGCCATCTGCATACCATTGCTTGGCATTTGGTGTTGATTGCGACAATAACTGTAGATTTCGTTTCGTAGAAAATATCAGCAATCTGTTGGGGCCATCGTTGCTGTCATGCAAAAGGAACTCTTCATTTCCACAGATGATTTCATATATAGGCAGGATAATTAAATTTCTTAACGAATTTGGATTTGGTGGTACCTCTCATGCTTGATTTTGGGTTCTTCGAATAGACTTCTTTACAGAGGCACTGCTCGGCATTTGGCCAATGATGGCAGGAGATATTTTTGTGTATGCTTCCGTGATAATTCGATGAGTCCCATCGCTAGTTGTACGGGCTCAATCTTTAATCTCATTAAGTAGCTTCGCTGCTTCAACGCATGCCATGTTACCAGCATAATTATGTTGGTTAATTCGTTTGATAATGTTTTTGCCAGCTGTATGAATAAGTGCATGGCAATGCATTTTTTGAAACTAATCACATTTCCAAAATATCCTTTCTTCATTTTCTTTGTCTTTTATAAATAAATGACCATTATCACTCAATTTACACTTCATCTTCTCGCTTAAAATAAATTCCAGAGGCATCGTGCAATAATTGCATTTAATTTATTAACTGGCTCTTAAATTTTGAAATTTTAAATACTTACCAAAAGAAAAAAATGTTGGGATCGGACTTCTCAGAACACGTGACATAAAACTGTTTAATTCGAAATTTCCAGTGCAGAACTTCACTTTCAAATATCTAAGCAGGAATATATTCACAGCAGCAGCTGCAACATAGTAGTGAAACAGCGGCTTTTATACTCTGGGAACCAGTGGTTAAATCCAGCCGGGGTTCTCTAGGTCCCGGACCCTGAACATTTTTCTGTTTTGTGACTTTTCTCCCTTTACGGTAATTAAGCCTAACGTGAAACAGACAGCAATGACAGGTTATTAAGAAGTGCATATGATTGGTGTGGTATTAACAAAAGATTGCCCGATCGAAAGATAAAAGCAAGCTGCCAGTTGAGTTGAAATGCTATCTCTCTTCAACTGAATTCCATATGTGAAATTGCCATAACAACATTCACTATATATATATATATATATATATATATATATATATATATATATATATATATATATATATATATACATTTCTTAGTTTTAACACGTTTACGAATTTTAACACGTTTACGAATTTTAACACATTCGGTTGAATTTAATTGCTGCTTTGCAAACTCACACACATCTAATTAATAACAATAGTTTTCAGTTAGATACTGCATTTGCCATATGGTTTTTCTTGAGTCTATACAGCATAGTTTCTGTATGAGGGAAGATGGGATTCATTCATTAGCGTCATTTTTATCCAAGTTGTCTCTAATTACACTATTTGTTGAGAAATATATTACACAGACTGCTCATACCTTATTCACTGACATAATAAAAATAATTGTTTTTCTTGCCTCTGCAATGTAGTGGCTATTGGGAAGGGCATGTTGATTACCACGGGAGCAGTTACTATCGCTCCAACGTGCACGTGTTTAAGCTTTTTTCCATGTGCAAGGCATATGCGAAACTTTTTAATTTATTTTTTTCAAAAAGTAAAATCTGGCATGGTGCGAGTTATACGTGAGAACGAGTTACATTCAAGCAAGTACAGTATTTCAACTATGGATAAGTACATTGGTACCTTCTTTAACCCTGCGGAAGTCGCGATTGAAAAAATTGTAGCTCGGGTTGCGTGTACCCGAGAGATACATTCATTACTAGCATGTGCTGAAATGCGATAAAACTTTAAAAAAAAACACTACAAATATAATACACAATGGTTTATTTATTTTCAGATACAATCTAGAAATTATTGAAAAAAAAGAAACAAATAAAAAAACAACTAAACCAATACTATACTGACATTGGAGTTTGCGGTATGTCTCAGATACAATTTATTATCAAATATCACACACCTTTACATAACACATGTTAAAACCAAAATGACTTCAATTTTCTGGTGAATAATGCTTTCAGCAAATTTTTTCTGCAATGATTTTTCCTGCAATGAATTTTCCCTGCGATAAATCCCCCCCCCCTCGATGAATTTTCCTTGCAATGATTTTCCCTTTCGATGAATTTTCCTCTCGATAACTTTTCCTTGTGATAAATTTTCCTCTCGAATTTCCCCGTGATGAAATGTCTGTGAACCCCCTGTAACTACATCATCTGCTGTTAGCCAAGTCTCACTGATGCCTATAACGTTTGGCAAGGTTGCACTAAACAATGCCAAAAACTCTTCCCTCTTATTCCTGATATTTCTGGCATTAGTATATAGAAACTGCAGCATCCTTTAGGCCCTTAACACTGTTCATCTTCATCTACCCTAATTGCTTAAGTTTTCCTGGATTTGAACTTCAGTATGCTCAGTGAACAAAGCTCTCTCTCTCTCTAGACACTTATGACC